>NW_019384864.1:367301-384261 GCF_000671375.1 Centruroides sculpturatus
GTAATCTAGAATCTAGCTGCAAGGACCCGCTTCGCTGGGCAAAAAGTAACGATAGTGAAGATTAAGATAATTACATTATAGCCAATCTTACCCGTTTTCACAGAATGCAAGAATTAGGTCTCTCGTTTCCAGACTAATTAGAGACATAGTCCCGATTCTATTTCTGAACGTCTCCTGTTCACGTCCAGTCAAACGAATTATTTTCAACGTTTCTGGAACGTTTACAATCGTTCTATAATCGAACCAATATCCGAATTTTATGTTCGAATTTAAATTCGAACAAAACATTCGAAATAGAAAACCACTTTCAACTACTTTCAGTTCCATATCTCCCGCACCCATATAGCTATCGAGACGCAACCACCATAGTGCACGAATGGAGACTCGGGGCTACTACCACATACAAACACCATTCATGTGCGATGTGTAGTTTTGGCGGAAAAGTAAAATATAGGGACACACACGTCGATTTATATATATATATAGATATAGATATATAATTGCTTGTCCTGATTGACTGACTGAATGACTCACTGATTCATCATTGCCCAGAGCAAACCGCTGGGCCTAAAGAGGTGAAATTTGGTACACAGTTAGGGTACGTCATGAAAACGCACACTAAGAAGACATCATTCCCAAGTGGGGGAGAGCATTAAGGCTTAACCGGAAGAACGACTTCTACTGTGCTATTTTAGATGCGATTTTTTGTTTTTTTCTGCGTTTTAGTAGGGTACGCCATGGCAATGCACACTATAAAGGGATTTTTAGAAATTCCCCCGCGGGGACTGAAGGAGAGCATTAAAGCTTAACCGGAAGAACGGCTTTTACTGTACTATTTTAGATGCGATTTTTTGTTTTCAACTACGTTTAGTCTTCATTGCGTACTTAAGTGTATTAAATTGATAACATTTCCGACATTGTTATAAATATTTTTATCTATTTCGATTTTTAAAATGTTCGAATTGTTTTAAATTTGAATTTATTGCATATTGATTCGATTATAGAACGATTGTAAACGTTTCAGAAAATTGATCAAATTGAAAATAGTTCGTTTGATTTTCGGCAATTCTCTTCAGCGGTAGGTGTTATATAACAATTACTATGGTTATTGAAATATTGGATGTAAATGGGGTTTGCTTGCAAAACCTCCGCTGACGAAGTCGCGGGTAACAGCTAGTNAGATCAACTTCTAAAATATATTTTTTTGGTTTTTATATTTTTCAATATATTTTTTTGTTTGTACAAAATAAAGAAGTAATTTTTAACGATACAATAGCCGCGATTATTATTTTAAAAAGTTTACGTTAGGCTTAACATCGACGAAAATTTAACGCGAAGCGACACGCAACGGAGAAAAATTTCAACACGGGATAGGTTAATATATTTTTTTGTACATAATCGGTTATCCGAAGAATAAGTTATTCGAACAACCCCAGTCCCCAATTGATTCGGATAAACGACGCTCTACTGTATTAGTTATGTAACTAAGAGTTATAGAACTGTCCTCATGGTTCGTAAATAATTTGTGTCAGGAAATAGAACAAACATACACACACAAATACATGCCAATGACATTTTCCCCTTGTATTTTAATTTTTGGGTTCAGGGAGCATCAAAACGTTGATAAACGTTGAAAATCATAATAGTTTTCGCTTCCAGGTATACACAGAATGAACTCTACTCCAAGTCGGATATTCTGAAATTTTAGACATCGTTCCTCATCAAACATGTTTAATGTTTGATGAGGAACGATGTCTAAACGACCCAACGACGACAAAAATCGTGTTTCCATGTTCTAATAGTTAGGCATAACAATTTCCTGCCGGATAGCCAAGGTGGTATTGTGTTGGTTATAGTAATGGATCTATATAACGTAAGTGGTCGCGAGAGAGAGAGAGTTTACAATAAATCGCGCGTTGGCGTAAACACCTGGGACTTGGTGAGATCTTCTACAGGTGAAGGTGATGGGTCGGACTGTCCGTTATTTGATTTATCACTGGAGGAGGTCGTCACGTCGGGAATATTCGAGATGCTGTGGCTTACTCCCGTTGCGATCGAGGTTATTTTGTATTCAGAGATGATGGTAATCCGTACTCAGAGGCATAGAGTTTTATGTTACTTGAGGACCGGGTGATGACTGTAACCATCGGAGGAACGTGTGGCGACTTGTTGCATCGGGGAGAAATGGGCGGTGACTGCCCCATTCGGCCGTCAGTTCTGATACTAAAGCTATAGCGCACGGCCGGGAGGTCAAAGGATCACGGAAAAGCGTCGCTTTCTCCGCCGAGAACGTGCAAAATAAGAAGTTCTCAGGGCGTAAAGGATAATCAACAACGTTAGTTGTCAAAATAGGTTTAATGAAATCGAAAAAAGATTTTCATTAAAGTTCGGGTTGTCACAATTACAATAAGACAATGCAAGATTTAATACAATGCAATTACAATATTTGATTTAGAAAAAAATTCAGCTACGAGTTACTTAACTTTCCCATAAACAACATTAAAACTGGTGTGTCATCGTCTGTTACGATATTTTATTTAAAAAACTTTTTATATAATTAATTATTATCAAATAGCAAAAATCTTAATTCTAAGATTAGGGACGGGTTTTATAAAAAAAATGTAAATGCTAATAAGGTGCAAAACTTCATTTAAGTTCGACCGAAATCAAGGTATGACACACGATCCCTCCTCTATCGCCCCATTCCCTCGACCTTTAATACCAAAATTTAGTAACATTAATTCTCTAATAACAAACCTCCCTGCAAAATTTCAGGAATTTTTGACAAAAGAGGCTGAAGTTATTAAGCTTCAAGAAAATAGTGCCCACATACACACTATCATCCATACATACATAAAAAATCTCCAATTTTTTTTTTCTCTCTGGACGTTTGAAGATTCCCTGAGCCCAAAAATCTTGGAGGGCCATTTTTGATCGTTCTCCGTACTTTCCCTCTGTTATATATAAAACATCCGGGAAAGTAAAAATATATGTTGAAAGATGTGTATGCTCACCAGTGGCCAAGTGGTCTTCGTACCCTGAACACTGGGAGTTCGGTCGGACGGGCTAACCACGTGGAGTTCTCCGAGTTTTCTCCTCGTCTGTAACGCCTAAAAAAGGGCCAGTTTCCATTAAAAAGACCTCTCGGAAGGTATTTACCTAGGAAGATCGCCCAAGTGTTGCCGCGCCATAACAGAAAGATGTGTAATTTTCTTCATTTTTAGATTTCAAGTTTAAGAAAAATCATCATGTCGAATCTGATACAAGTTGACAACCAATTGAAATGGAAAGCAAATATCGATATTATAGAAACAGAAATATGCAAGAAGAAGTCCCTCAGGAAGAGATACCCTCTGAGAGGATTTTATGGAAACGACACCCTGTTGATATACGGATCTTCCGATTACGTTTTGTAAGTAATTCCAATATGTGTTGGCTTCTACTGTTTTTTTTTGTAACAAGTTACTTGATTGTAACATTATTTCCAGGGAAACGGACATCGAAGATATGAAGAAAATGTTTCCAAAACTGCAAGTCGTTCATATGAAAGAATGCAGTCATTGGATTCATATGGACAAACCGGACGAACTGATGCAAATTATCGTGCAACATCTCTCGAAGAATTGTTCTTCCTAGACAATGCATCCTGTAATTTTTGATACATTGTAAAAGTATAGAAAACTTTGTTACATAGTATGTACTTAAGAGAATTTTGTTCTGCGTGCTCATTACTTGGTTTTGTAAAGGGTGACACTTGCACTCGAAAGTGTTCTAGGTCTATAATTAAAGTGCAAAAATAAATCGAACTTTTAATATAACTTTCATAAGTCAAGATTAAAATTCACAGACTACTTCTGATGTACAGCCGATATTTTTCTACTGTTTCTATCTGTGTTCAATAAGATCTTTTAGCAAGTCTATTATGGGTTAGCTAGACCCAGAACGGGGGTCGAATGGGGAGGGGCGTGGCCCGATATTTCCGGATGGACCTCCCGAATATTTCCCGAATATATTCCCTTCGACTCGTTTGGATTTAATTACGGATTCACAGAGTGGCAAGGATGCCATTTTAACCGGTCGGCTATCCGGCCTTCTGTAGTTGATATTTGTAAGTAATAGTTCATTCTTAGCAATGTTTCGAACAAATGAATGATATATGAAATAGGGGAGGCTATTCTAACCGCTTTGGCTACGGGAGCTTTATCGGGTGCTTCAGGATGGGGAGCCAAAAAAGCTATAGATAAAGTAACCAGATCCGTATGTAATAAAATAAAAACAAGGTGGCACACACTGGGTTTGTTATTATAATGATTCTAAATATCCCTTCGTTGAATTCTTCGATTTTTTGGAGAATATAAGTTAAAAAATGTAAGATTGAAAAGAGAGATAATTCCAAAAGAAATCATAAAATATTTAAAAACATCTAAAAAAGAAATACAGTCGACCCCCCTATAATATATAGATACGTTCCGATTTATTAGGAATCCGATTTCTTACAAGTCGTTCCAATCACAGCCCGACACGTGTCAAGTTTACGGACTACGGCTGATTGAAAGGTTTTCTTCCATAAAATTAATCGATTCTACACTAATCCGACTCAACATTTCCAAAATACGTATATTTTTTCGTAGTTTTATAGAAATCGTAATTATAGGGACCGTAATTATAGGAGGGTCGACTGTAAGATATAACTCTAGTTTTCTTCAGAATCATACTCCTGTTAGACGTGGTTACTATTGCATGAAATACATAGTAGAAAGAAATAAAGGTAAATCGCCCATTGAAGTCTTATACTCATTTACGCAAGAACCGAGCGAGTTTAATGAGAATTTTGTTTTATATAAATGAAACTAATAGTTTTAGATTCGAAAAATGCTGATAAATCAGAAGCCTTTACAATCGAGTTTAAAAATCTATTAACCGTAAATAATTCGAAATTAGCTCTGGAATCAATGTCTATGTGAGTTTCTTGGCATAATATCCATGAAAAATTTAATAACAACACCTTTAGATATTTTGATAAAACAGAGTGGTATGACGTAACGATAGAAAATGGAAATTACACTCTTCGAGAACCACATAACTTTTTAGTAAAATTCTTTGGAATACTTCCTATAAAGTTTGGAATTCATTTTGCAACAACGAGATTTATAATTCATTTATAACCTGGATATAAAATTGATCTGAGTAAAGGAAAACTCTACGAGATATTAGGTTTTGAACCAAAGATATATGAAGATGAAGAACAGAAAGGAAAATACATAGCAAATATTTCGAAAGGAATCGATGATATTTATATTCATTGCTATGTAATCATTGGAGTAGAGTACAACGATTTCACGAGTGATATTCTTTATTCTTTTACACCGTCTCATCTCATCAAAATTGAAGAGATTAATCCCATATTTGCTGACATTAATAGAAATCATTATATTTATAGAATTCGAATGTGGATAACCGATCAGGATGATAATTTAATTGATTTTAATAAACAGAGAGTTGTTTATCGTTTAATTTTAGACAAAATAAATGAATTATAATAAACATAATTATTATGCCTTTTTGTCATTTTTTTTATATATTTATAATTTATTTTGTAAATTATATATATATTATATAATTATAGTAAATTATTAGTAAACATTAGTAAATTATATAATATTTAGTTCACCTGAACTAAATAAAGAACATTATTTTTGAACTGTAAGACTAAATATCTGCATCCATAATTTCCCAGTAAAATAAGTCCTGTTAATACATAGAAAGTACTAGTATACAAAATAAATTATAAATATATAATAAACATAGATTTATATGGAACAGGATTCAAGAAATTTTTATACTAATATATGAAAAAGATTTGGGATTTAACTCTTCCTAATTATTTCAACAATGAAATCGAAAGTTTTCAGTACAAACAGCTCAGAGAAGATAAAGTTACCGTTGATGAAAAGGAATCAGCGAAATATGAATTTAATATTAAAGATGTAAATGATATGATTTTATATTCCAGTGGTTATATCTGCCCAAAACTGAAAATTATGAAACAGGATGGTTCTTTGATCAGAAGTGATAACGTAACCTTGGTAAATACTAAAAATTTATTTTCGAGATCTGAACTACACATTGGTAAGACACTAATTAGAGAAATTGAATTACCCTCTTTAGTCCATCACATTAACGGTCTTATAAACTTTACAAAAGATTATTCTACTTCCGAAGCAACCAATATACTGTTTTTCATTGACACCTCAGAATCACCAGATAAACAAATTTTGATATTTGATGGAGCCGATGATCAATCTCTTGAAACTAAAGAAAAAAATGAATACCTTTCTAGAAAGATTTTAAAAAAATGCAAATTATAATGAAGGATTTAGAGAAAGATGGATATTAAGTAAAAACTGTAACAAGATCAAACTGTGGATACCAATTAAGCAGATGTTTGGATTTTTCAACGACTTCAGGAAAATAATATCAAACATCGATGTTAGATTTTTGTTCTGGAGAAATTCAATGATATGATCTATACCGATGTTGGCAATCCGAATTATAAAGTTATAATATTTAATATTTCTCTTTGCTAACCACATATTAAATTATATACAGAACAAGTTAATTTTAATAGTGTATCTTTAAATCCCTCATCGGATATAGAAATTAATTGGTGTTCTGTTAGATTAATTAAAAGTAACGTTCAAAATGGTTCTAGTGGAACAATAATTGTAAATACAATCACAGATGAAATCAGAAATATTTTTGTAATCCCACAATATCAAGAAAAGGAAAACGATCAGAATCAAAATAATATGATATTCGATAACTTAGATATGATGAGATGTTGGTTAAGAATTAATAATGATAAATATCCAACAGAAGATTATAATGTTAGCTTTAAACCGGGAGAATTAGATTATTCAAGATATTATTCTGATTTCTTAGCGGCGGGGTTAAATACTAACAGTACAGAGTCTGGTTGTTTAGTAAGTTATACAAATTATGGAAGAGTGTATTCAATAATTCATTTCGATGTATCCAATCACCCCTCTTATAATAATGTTGATAATTTGAAAGTTGAATTCTTTTGGCAATTGAGAAAAACACCTGCTAAACCGTATAGATTTTGTTTCGTTTTAGTCGAAAAAAAAGGATTTATGAATATGTACAACAGGACTTTTGAAACCATTAAAACTTAAAAGTAATTAAATGGCCTGATTTCCTTTTGGTCTTTATTATGATGAAGTAAAAGAAGGTGCTCCTGATCCTGCAGGTAATGGTTTCAAACTAACGTATGATGGAAATTATGATATGCAAAATAAGATTTTAAAATATTGCGAACATTCAATAGATGAAAACGATGCTGCAAACAAGGAATATATCTATACTAATATTATAAAGAGGTAATGTTTGTAAGTATGTATGTAAGTAAGTTTGTTTGCAGCAGGTAATCTCCGAAATTACTCATCCGATTTCAAAAATTCTTTCACCAATATCTAGAATGAAACGTCAGGGTGGACATAGGCTGTATATTACTCCGTTAAACATTAATATAAATTAAAATATATAATCTAGGTTAAGGCTTTTACGTCCAACAGATGGCGCTACGAGTACGACGCCCTAAGTTTGCTTTTCTGCGAGGCATTATGCTTTTCTGTGAAAATGAACTAAAGCGGATCATTTCTATCTATCTATATAAATAAAAATGTAATGTTCGCTTGTTACTACCGATTCCTTTGAAATTTTGACACAATTCGAATACACACGTGTTTTTATATAATATACGTGTCGAAATTCCTCCCACTGAAGGGAGATGGTTAGAATTAAGGCTTACCGTAAAGAACTCTGCTTTTATTTATACTATTTTAGATGCGGGTTTTTGCGTTTTTGATTGCGTTTTAATAGGGTACGTCAAGAGAATGTACACTAAAAAAAATTTTTCGAAAAATTTTCCCCCACAGGAGAAGTATTATACATTTATAATAGATACATTTTGAGCCACAACAACGCGTGGCGGGGTCTGCTAGTTGATAATAAATTTAAAACAATCAATGAAATAAAGCTTTTGCTAAAGAAAATGATAATAAATTTAAAATATTAGATCACATAACAGATAAAACTAATTCAGAAAAAAATATTAAAGAAATAAGTTTAAGCATAGATAATTTCACAACAGAAACGAGTAAAAAACTCCGGATATTAGATAGTAGATGTCTAAGAATATATAATGGTGCTTTCAATGCAAGAAACGAAAGAATTGGTAATGTGCATGATCCAACAGAAGACAAAAAATGTTGTGAATAAAAGATATTTAAAGAATAATGATTTAACCATAAAAGAGCGGCCGGATGGCCGAGCAGTCAAGGTGGCAGCCTACCGCTCTGGGGGACCCGTCTGTTCGGATATGTCGGGCCCCGTCCCTCACCACCCGGCTGCCCCATTGTGATCTGGCCGAACTCATAATGGGCTTGCAAAAAGAGGCCCTCTTAGTGCCCACAGGGCGAAAAAAGTGTAAAAAAAAAAACGATAAAAGAAGAGGATGTGTTTGATGCAAAAAATAAAAAAATAACTAATTTAAAATCCAATTGAAGACACGGATGCAGTTACAAAATCATATCTAGATGAAAATCTGAATAATATAATTAAAAAAACAGAAAATGGATTATTAGCTTCAAGTTCTTTCAATTCTTTCATCCTAAGGGATTTTATAGATTATGGTAAAAATTTTGATATAGATGAGTGGACTTTAAAAGTTTATGATTTTTATTTTTTCTCAGATAATAAAAAATTCGTGTTAGAATCTGATGGATTAATTAGTAAGATTTATTTAGCAGGTAATAACCAATCATTAAAAATATCTGCAGGTATATTAATCAATGATAAATTAATATTCGCTTTTAAATTAGAGATAGGAGAAACCCACAAAGTTATAAAAAAAAAAAACACTATTCCATTCAATGTAAGAGATATAATTTCAATTAAAACTACTATAGATAATGAAGAGAACCTCAAGGATTATAACGTTAATCATTCAATTGGATATAATATTCCAATATTTATAAATTATACTGATTAATTTTTTTTCTATATAAATGGAAATTGATATTAGTAATCTTGAGTTGGTATTAACTCGTACTGAGTTAATACCAACGTAATACCTGAGTTAATACGGTGGGAAGAAAATGTTTTATTATATTTGGAAGGATAGAAGGGGGCATTTACATAACTTTGATTATGTTGATACACCTCATGGTAGATTTTTACGTACACCACAAGGTAAATTTTTTCATATTGATAGATAAGGCTATTTCAATATTACAGTAGAACCTCGATTATCCGCCCTTCGATCAACTGACCCCTCGGTTAACCGACCGTCCTAGTCGGCAAATTTCAAATGTCCGCTAGTGATGTGGCGCTACAATATTTGGCTATGTCTTGGCTACTTTAATATTATTTTTACGTGTTTTAGCTGGCAACACTCATTCGACCATGAAAGGGAGCCAGTATTTAAACGAAGCTTAATTTTCTAATTTTTAACGATACAATAGCGACGATTATTATTTTAAAAAATTTTTGTTAGGCTTAACATCGATGAAAATTCAACGCAAAATAGGTTAATAGCGATATACTAATATACTAATTACATGGGATATAATAATATACTACACTAATAATGGATTTTTTCATACTTTTCGGTTATCCGACTTTTCAATTATCCGACCAACCCCAGTCCCCAATTAGGGCGAATAATCGAGGTTCTACTGTAGTTAAATTTTTTCTTATATAAATGGAGACACTGAAAAAACTAAACAATATTAGTAAAAATTTCAAAATACTCCAATTAGGAAATTAAACGAGTTGGAAATTGATTATGAATATCCAATTCAATATCCATTCGCTTTGGTTATAAAAAATTAGTAGTTCTTAGGGACAGAGAATTGAATGAATTTCAAGTTTTTCTTCCTGATCGATTTAATAAAAAATTAGAGAATGAAGATTTAGATAAGATGTGTAATTTTAAATTTGTATACAAGAGATTATTGGAATAAGTATAAAGCAGATATTATTGAGTTTGTTTGACTTTTTTTTATATTTTATTTTTGAGTAACATTTTACAGGTTTGATTAAATTTAATGACTTAAAAGAATAAAAGTAGGAATCAATGAGATTTTCAGTGGTTTCTAATTTCAGTTTAAATTCAGTGAATTATACTTTTGATTTGATTAAATTCACTGAATTTTTTTAGACTTAAAAATTGTGGGGTAGAACTCTCTTTTTTATACTACTCATGCTTCTTTTTCCTTTTCTCCCATTGTTTTGTTTTGATTTTCAAGTTTCAGTTTGAATTACGCAAAATAAGCTTTCTTCACAAACTCACTTATATTTCTTTGTTGCCTTTTCACTGTGTATTCATCACAAACATAACAGAAGCTATCAGAAGAAATTACACAATCTCTGCGAGCCATATTCCAGAAATAAAAATACAAGCACAGTAGCGTTCGAATGCAGGATATAAACTGAGTGTGGCATTAGATGTCCAGCGAGATACTGAACTTATTTAGCTTGTTGAAACACGATCAAATCCAACAGGGGGTTGTTCATATTTATTCCTAGTATCCAAGATAATACGTTGAAACATGCTCAACCTCACCAATAATATTACTCACTATCAACTTTTAATTTTTTCTTTACGATCACGCGACCTTCCTCCTAACAGTAAAACTACTTAACACACCTCTCCTTACCACAACGCTCTTCAACCATTAACATTTTTATTTATTTATTACCAAGTTCAGCTATAATTCATAGAATTAATGTGAGAAGTCTTCGTTTTAAGGCCATTTTTTAAATAAAAAAAAATACTAAAGTTTACGTTAATAAGTTCCCACTTTACTGATGAGTACATAGAAACTATGCCCAAACTTAATAACCTATATGTTGAATTTATCTTTACTTACATCAATTTTCTTAATACCTCATCGGTGTTTTTAAATGAATAATTATAATAGAGGACTTATTTTAATTTATTCTTATTAAATAATTTTAAATTAGATAATATTGTATATTTAAAATCTACTAATGGTCTTCATATATCACCAGCTTTATGTATTTTAAGTCGGATTTTGAGTTGCGGTTTTCTTAAAATATCTTGTATAAGTAACAAATATATATATATTTATTTATTTATGGTGCAATTCTTTATATATATTTTATAATTTTTAAAAAACATTTTTTTAAAAAGGTTGAAAAAATCATCTACAGATATTTTACTTTTCTAGTTTTTATTCTTTCTAAAATAATAAATGCAATACCATTTTTTTCATACGTGAAAACAATTTTAAAACCAATCTATACAAAGGCCTTCCTGGTAATACTACTGGCCACTAAATTATATATTCTTTAAATAACACTAATTTATTTATTCCCACCATAAACAAATAATTTTCCATGTAAAATAATGTTTTTTTCGTGCAATAATTATATGTTTTTAACATTAAGTGATTTTCTCATTTTGAAGTAGTCATTTATTTCATTCTTCTTTTTTATGTTTTTTTTTATTCCTCTTCATTTTCTGCTGTATTACTGCAAAAATTTAACAACACATTTTCTCATATTTGTATAAATTATTTCAAATATATTTCTATAAAACTTACTTGAGTCAATTAAGTGAGAATAATATTATAAAATGTAATTATTTTCTAAAAAAATTTCGTAATAATTTCTTACTTGACAAGTATCATGCAAATCTTTGGTCTCGGGTAAAGGCAAAATGCACAAACCAGACGAAAGAGTCAATACACCTACTATAATAAAGGGAATGCTCTAGTTCACCTTTTCACTCTGTGACAAATACAATAACATTATATTGTAAAGTATTATAAATAAGTTAATCAATGTTAAAGACGAGTGTGAAGTCCTACAAGATCCTTCATAAATGGTGCAGCGATCGCTCCGATTCTTGCAAATGTAGAACACGATCCGATACCCACGTTACGAACTACAGTCGGGTACAATTCTAAAGTATATCCATATATTGCAGTTATTTCAATCGTTACGCAAAATCTGCACAACACTAGCAAGGCGACCCTCAGCCATATAATATCTATTTTAAAAAGATCGTAATATTCAGAATCGTGATGAGATCATAAATGCTAAGACGTTTCAAAACAAAATTATATACTTTTCGAATTATAATTTCTTGTGTTTTAATAGTAAAACTAAACTAATAATTAGCAATATTGATGTTTACCGTCTGGAACAGCTATTATCAGCAACGAAGTGATTCCCACTAGAAGGCATCCAAACATCAAAATACGTCTTCTTCCAAAGCGAGGTAAAATAATGATCAACACACCAGAAACACAATATTGTAATGAAAATGAAACAAAGAAAATAAAGATGTTTCCTCCTGTGATATCTGCATTTAATGATAATGCATAGGTGTCAAATATTATTACTAACCTGAAAGTGGTGGAAGAGATTCAGTAGCGTGTTTAATTTATTAAAATAAGTTAATAGAATGGAGTCGGTTTGGGTATGTCACTTCATTTTTGTAAGATAAGACCGTTATATTAATACATGTTTTGATTTATAATCTCATTTTGAGGGATATAATACAATTTATTATTTGTATAAATTTTAAAAAAAGCACAGAATTATCTCTTATAAATGAAAAATTGTTTCATACGCGAACATATCGAAACTCATGAAAAGTGCTTACCATAAGATGTACATGAGGAAAGTAATCTTGCGTAACTCTTTATTCCTGATCAATTCAAAAAAGTTCATTTTCCTCTTATTTTCATTCTGTAAGAGTAAGATCAAATACAATGGAAAAAATCGTATCTAGTAAAGAAGATTTTCATATATATTAATTATATATTTACAAGGTGTGACAATTTAATTACAGGACTGTTCGTGTAGCGCTGCAGTATCAGTGTGCAGCAACTTGTCTAAGTTTATCATAATAGTTCAACAATCTGGCTACTTGTCTGCAAAGATTTGTTCGTGTTTCGTAACGCGTTCTTTTTCTGTACTGCATTCAGATATTGCTGTGAGAAAGTGCTGTCACGCTTTTGTCATTGAACAAAAAGTGAACATTAAGTTTTGTTACAAGTTGGGTAAAAGTGCAACAGAGACGTATGCCCTCATCAATCATGTTTATGGAAATGATGTCCTATCCCGCTCTCGTGCTTTCGAGTGGTTTGCGTGTTTCAGGGATGGTCGGGAAGATCTTGAGGACGTTGCAATAAAGATGATCTGATTTTATTTATTTATTTATCCATATTACTATTATATTGTGTAAATAGGAAGGACTAAATCTCCGATACATCTGCAATGAAATTAGATTACAACAAATCTATCGCAACTTTTAGTTTGACAAGGAACGTACAAAAGTAACTAGTTTTTCATAAAGGACCATAAAAATTAATTAAATAATTAGTTAATTAGTCAAAACTTAATAAAAAGAGAATCAACATAAAATGTGAAACGACATAAATATTGCAATAACGCTGAACTTTATAAGGCGATTAATTTGACAAAAACAGCCGAAAAAATATATTAAAGCCTTTAGATGCGGTTTATATTTATTATTTTGTACAGCAGACAAAAACATATTAGAAATGTTTATATAAGATTTATACCCCATTTTGACTCTTTCATCCGTAGTCACTAAAAAACATGTTTAATTAATCTAATACATTGTTGGTCGATCACAACAGGAGTAAAAAAAATATATTGTTAGAAACACATTTTCGACAGATGTTATTTGTGAAAAAAACCTGGATTATCCTACATCCTGTGTTCCTACAACGTCAGCCTCTTTTTCTGAGGAAACTTGAGGCTGTCCCCTTAACCCCCGCCGCCATTGGTTATATCTCATTCCATTTCCAAACGCAAACTGATTTTATTTTTAAAATTCAACAGTCATTTCAAATCACTTCAGTCAAATGATTATTTACAAATATTTTGAAGAAATCGTTATTTTATTATTTCAAATCATCGTCTTTTAATAGAAAGATCAAGCTATGTATTATTAAAATCGGTTTACCGTTCTAATTTTCCAATAAAGTTCTTCAATAATTTCGGTTAAGTTCTCGGTGTGTTTTTTATTCTTTTCCATTATGTTTCGTATAACGTCTTCGGCTTTACGTAATCGACCGTGAGTTAGCAGCCATCTCGGAGACTCCGGTATAAAACTAATCCAAAACATATTTTCATAACATATAAAAACAATAAAAATATCAAATGAACATTACCTGATGAGCAGGAGCGTTATAATGGATGGCAAACTGCTGCATAATTGAATATAAGTCCAATCTTTGAGGAACCAAGATACTCCGGTAAGTAGAAGCATCCCCGTGGTATAAAAGAAACTCTCAGTTACTATTACCTTTTCTCTGTAGCTTGGTCCGACCACTTCCATAACTATACACAAAGATAATTTAGTATTGTTAACGTTATATTTACAAAAAACATTTGTATGTTAAATTTCAAATTAAATACAAATGTTCATACGAAAATTTGCTTATGACTTATCCATGGTAAGTGCGTATTGAATTCACGGCAATCTGCATTAAATACAGGTATTTCAGTTGAATGACACGAACTTAATACAGTATATTAAGCGAGACCCTGTAAAGTTAACTTTACGTACCGTACTTGTTCGAAAATATGAGATTTCCTCGTATTGATGCCAGAGAATTTTTATGTTAAGTATATTGATAGAAACAATTCAACTATTCTTTAATGCATCCATGTGTATTAATAGCATTCTCTATCTTCTCCTAATTGGAACAACTTAAAATTGTTAAAAGTAAATTTATTCATACAATAGAATAATACAGAACTGGCGAATTACAAAATTTGTAATTATAACACACTAGCTGTTACCCGCGGCTTCGCTCGAGCGGATTTTGCAAGCAAACCCTATTTACATTCAGTATTTCAACAACCATAGTAATTGTTGTATAATACCTCTCGCCGAGAATGATGACAATTGCTGAGAATCAAAGGAACACTTTTTAAATTGATGAATTCTTTGGAACGTTTACAATCATTCTATAATCAAACCAATATGCAATAACAAATTCGAATTTAATTAATGCTTTCCCTCGCCCCCGGGGGTTTTATTTCAAAAAATCCCTTCTTAGTGTGCGTTTTCATGACGTACCCTAACTGTGTACCGAATTTCATTTCTGGGTTCTGGAATTTTCTAGAAAAAACTGGAATATTCTCATTGAAGCATTACACATTTTTGAAGTCAACCATTTTCAAACCCCATATCTCTCACACCCTTATAGCTATCGAGACGCGACCACCCTAGTGCACGATGGAAGACTTGGGGCTACTACAACACGCAAACACCATTCATGTACGATGTGTAGTTTTGGCTGCAGAGTGACGTATAGGCACAAACACGTCCATATATATATATATATATATAGATTAAAATACACTAAGTACGTCACTACGATTTTATGTTTTCGACGTAAACATTTAGGTCATTTAGTCTATATTGTAGTCTATATGTGAACATTGCCAAAGTACGTTGTTATTTGATTTACTGTTTGAATTAAATTTATGACTTACCATATACGTAAAACGTGAGATTACACGCTGTTTTTCCTGCAGATAAGAAGAAACGACATACAGTAAACATCCAGTAATATGGAGAAAATGTACAAAGAATCCCAAAGGTTACATGAAGCGCGATTCCCGATATTATCACTGGTCTTCTGCCATATCTACGTAAATATTGATATAATTAATATGTATTTTAAAACTAAAACATTTTAATGAAATTAAAGACAAGTTTACATACTTATCGGATATCTGACCAGATACAATAGCCGACACGAGGAATCCCACGAAGTAAGAAGAGCCAGCGAGAGAACTCAACCAAGAACTTTCGCAAACTAAATTCCACTGAAAATTTCAAATAAAATCAATCATCGAATATATATATAATTGAAAAATTTTCATTGTTACCTTTTCAATGACACTGTTTTTATATTGTGAATGATCGTATTCCCACGAGCGACAAGGAATCTTTGAAAAGTTTTTTCCGTATTTCGTATCGTAAATATCGTATACTTCGCATCGACTATGTGTTGTTCTCCCGTTTCTGATCTCCAAAGGTGCGCTGATATTTTTCCACTCTTCCATAGTCATGTTAATGTATTTCGGTGTTCTCATGCACCAATAATCCACTTTGTACGCCAAGAATGGCCAATTTAAATTGTTTAATGCCATAACAATGGCAGACCACGCGATTACCCCTAATAAAATCTTCTGCCATCTTCCAAATGTACCGATAAGGTCTGTAAAGTCTTGAAATTCTTTCGCCGTTTCCTATCAAAAATATTCAGCAACGAATTGCATAACTTTTCCGGGTATTATTAGAACTTATTTAGAAAATACCTTCTATAATCTTAATTACAACTTAAAACCTCATAACATTGCTTGATTTTAGTACTTTCCCGTGTTATGTCTATATAACACCGGGAAAGTAATACAATCTTGGTGATACGTCGTTTAGACTCATTACAATGAATATATATTTAATCTGTAGAAATACACTTTAAATGTTAACAGTTATGTAAATGTAAATAACAGTCGACCCCCCTATAACACTGTTGATTATTCCGTTTTATATGAATTCCATGTTGTATGAGTCACTTAGATTTTACAAATACGTGAGCCGTTCACAGCCCGGCACATGTATTTGTAAAATCTAAGTGACTCATACAACATGGAATTCATATAAAACGGAATAATCAACAGTGTTATAGGGGGGTTCGACTGTATAATTCTTACCTCAACTTCAGGCGAGCTGTTTGTGTTTTCTATCGTTGTATCCATGGTGTTCTTCATTAAAGTTGTATGATTTAAATATGGAAATAGATCATATATAAAAAATGACAATAGTGTAATCGTTTTGTTTTGTCGCTACCAATCA
>NW_019384864.1:385602-392095 GCF_000671375.1 Centruroides sculpturatus
TTTTTATATATAAAAGACTGTTTTTCTAAGTAATCTAGAATCTAGCTGCAAGGACCCGCTTCGCTGGGTTTTTAAAAAGTAACGATAGTAAAGATTAAGATAATTACATTATAGCCAATCTTACCCGTTTTCACAGATTGCAAGAATTAGGTCCCCCGTTTCCAGACTAATTACAGACCTTGTCCCGATTCTATTTCTGAACGTCTGTTCACGTCCAGTCAAACGAACTTTTTTCAACGTTCCTGGAACGTTTACAATCGTTCTATAATCGAACCAATATTCGAATTTTATGTTCGAATTTAATTCGAATATTGTTCGAATGTAATTCGAACAAATTCGAACAAAACATTCGAAATAGAAAGCCACTTTCAACCACTTTCATCTCCATATCTCCCGCACTCTTATAGCTATCGAGACGCAACCCCCCTGGTGCACGAATGGAGACTTGGGGCTACTACCACATACAAACACCATTCACGTGAGATGTGTAGTTTTGGCGGAAAAGTGAAATATACGGACATACATGTCCATTTATATATATATATATATAGATAAAAGTAGTACATGGATAAATATTAAAATAGCTGTATCATGTTTAATAATGGAAACTACCGTAAAAATATATATTAATATGATTTGAGTGTAGAAGTAAATTTCAAAAATATTCTACAATAATAACGAAAATATTGCAACGTATAATGATTTAAATTTTTAGAAAAATTTAGGTTATATATAAATTAAGTTCCTTTCATCGCTGTATTGATTGTCTTATTGTATATAATTTCTTTTATATAAAACAATTATAAAGCTATTATTTTATTGTGACATCATCACAATGTCGAACAATTTTTAATGAAATTTTAAATTTATTTAAGTTAAATTTTCAACTTAGTAACGACTTGTCCCTATACATCATACTTTTTTATTATCAACAGAATCATCTAACTTCTTTTGGGTAAAAATTGTACTGAAATAAAGTGACTTTCATCATGCATTGGAAGTTTGCATACAGTTAAACGGGGCGTTATTCCTATTTGGTTTCCATACCTGGTGCCGTCGTTCATATATCTAACTTCATTCCTGAAATTAAGGAGGGACAGACAAACAGCCGGACGGACAATAGTAATATAAAGATAACACAAAAAATATTTTTTAAGGAATTTACTGCACAACTCCGTTTGTGTTTTCTATCCTAAAAACTTTCGAATGTGTTTATTACCATTGTAATTATTAATTATTTTAAAATTTCACTTTTAAGTATTTAAAAGTATTTTTAAAAATTTTGGATACAAGAAAATAAATATTAAATTCTACTTGAAATGTAGTAATTACTGCATTACTTACAAGATTTATATAACATTCACTGCTTCATTTCACTCGTTTATGAATTAAAATATCGTTTTAAAATACAATAGAAAATGAACTATTGCGAAAAATATCTTAAAGAGAATTTTTTTATACTTTAAAATAGGGTGAAGGAAACAGTTTAGGAAGGAAATAACTTAAGGAAAAGGAAATATCGATATTATTATAATAAAACTGACCTGATTATGATTGAAATAGTTAAAATTCTTTTTTTAATATTATAAATAAATAAACGAAGCAGAAATTAATAGAAGTATTTATAATATATTAACACCACAATAACATACCACTTATCTGCAGCTTGTTTTCTAAATATCTGATGAATAGAAATTAGCTGGTGAAACGTCATTTTACTTTCAAATGTTACAGTACAATTGTCCTTGAGAAATTCATGAATAAAATATTTTATGAAGTACAATTAGTGATATGATACTAACGAAGTACATCTACTTATCATTGGGTTAAAGCACTTTGTAATTATTGCAGATAGGTAATCCCTATCAGAAATAAGCTATCCTCCATCTCTTATTAGAATATTGTTATTTTCTATATCGATAAAATATCACAGTTACCATTGATCTAAAGAAAATATGACTATAGTGTTAGATTTAAAAAGTTTTCCTCATAGTAGAACGACTTTTGTTTCTTATAGTTTCGTGTAAAACGTTTTGTGAACTTTTTAGTTTGATTGAATTAATTAATTGGCAGTNTCATTTTTGTAAGATAAGACCGTTATATTAATACATGTTTTGATTTATAATCTCATTTTGAGGGATATAATACAATTTATTATTTGTATAAATTTTAAAAAAAGCACAGAATTATCTCTTATAAATGAAAAATTGTTTCATACGCGAACATATCGAAACTCATGAAAAGTGCTTACCATAAGATGTACATGAGGAAAGTAATCTTGCGTAACTCTTTATTCCTGATCAATTCAAAAAAGTTCATTTTCCTCTTATTTTCATTCTGTAAGAGTAAGATCAAATACAATGGAAAAAATCGTATCTAGTAAAGAAGATTTTCATATATATTAATTATATATTTACAAGGTGTGACAATTTAATTACAGGACTGTTCGTGTAGCGCTGCAGTATCAGCGTGCAGCAACTTGTCTAAGTTTATCATAATAGTTCAACAATCTGGCTACTTGTCTGCAAAGATTTGTTCGTGTTTCGTAACGCGTTCTTTTTCTGTACTGCATTCAGATATTGCTGTGAGAAAGTGCTGTCACGCTTTTGTCATTGAACAAAAAGTGAACATTAAGTTTTGTTACAAGTTGGGTAAAAGTGCAACAGAGACGTATGCCCTCATCAATCATGTTTATGGAAATGATGTCCTATCCCGCTCTCGTGCTTTCGAGTGGTTTGCGTGTTTCAGGGATGGTCGGGAAGATCTTGAGGACGTTGCAATAAAGATGATCTGATTTTATTTATTTATTTATCCATATTACTATTATATTGTGTAAATAGGAAGGACTAAATCTCCGATACATCTGCAATGAAATTAGATTACAACAAATCTATCGCAACTTTTAGTTTGACAAGGAACGTACAAAAGTAACTAGTTTTTCATAAAGGACCATAAAAATTAATTAAATAATTAGTTAATTAGTCAAAACTTAATAAAAAGAGAATCAACATAAAATGTGAAACGACATAAATATTGCAATAACGCTGAACTTTATAAGGCGATTAATTTGACAAAAACAGCCGAAAAAATATATTAAAGCCTTTAGATGCGGTTTATATTTATTATTTTGTACAGCAGACAAAAACATATTAGAAATGTTTATATAAGATTTATACCCCATTTTGACTCTTTCATCCGTAGTCACTAAAAAACATGTTTAATTAATCTAATACATTGTTGGTCGATCACAACAGGAGTAAAAAAAATATATTGTTAGAAACACATTTTCGACAGATGTTATTTGTGAAAAAAACCTGGATTATCCTACATCCTGTGTTCCTACAACGTCAGCCTCTTTTTCTGAGGAAACTTGAGGCTGTCCCCTTAACCCCCGCCGCCATTGGTTATATCTCATTCCATTTCCAAACGCAAACTGATTTTATTTTTAAAATTCAACAGTCATTTCAAATCACTTCAGTCAAATGATTATTTACAAATATTTTGAAGAAATCGTTATTTTATTATTTCAAATCATCGTCTTTTAATAGAAAGATCAAGCTATGTATTATTAAAATCGGTTTACCGTTCTAATTTTCCAATAAAGTTCTTCAATAATTTCGGTTAAGTTCTCGGTGTGTCTTTTATTCTTTTCCATTATGTTTCGTATAACGTCTTCGGCTTTACGTAATCGACCGTGAGTTAGCAGCCATCTCGGAGACTCCGGTATAAAACTAATCCAAAACATATTTTCATAACATATAAAAACAATAAAAATATCAAATGAACATTACCTGATGAGCAGGAGCGTTATAATGGATGGCAAACTGCTGCATAATTGAATATAAGTCCAATCTTTGAGGAACCAAGATACTCCGGTAAGTAGAAGCATCCCCGTGGTATAAAAGAAACTCTCAGTTACTATTACCTTTTCTCTGTAGCTTGGTCCGACCACTTCCATAACTATACACAAAGATAATTTAGTATTGTTAACGTTATATTTACAAAAAACATTTGTATGTTAAATTTCAAATTAAATACAAATGTTCATACGAAAATTTGCTTATGACTTATCCATGGTAAGTGCGTATTGAATTCACGGCAATCTGCATTAAATACAGGTATTTCAGTTGAATGACACGAACTTAATACAGTATATTAAGCGAGACCCTGTAAAGTTAACTTTACGTACCGTACTTGTTCGAAAATATGAGATTTCCTCGTATTGATGCCAGAGAATTTTTATGTTAAGTATATTGATAGAAACAATTCAACTATTCTTTAATGCATCCATGTGTATTAATAGCATTCTCTATCTTTTCCTAATTGGAACAACTTAAAATTGTTAAAAGTAAATTTATTCATACAATAGAATAATACAGAACTGGCGAATTACAAAATTTGTAATTATAACACACTAGCTGTTACCCGCGGCTTCGCTCGAGCGGATTTTGCAAGCAAACCCTATTTACATTCAGTATTTCAACAACCATAGTAATTGTTGTATAATACCTCTCGCCGAGAATGATGACAATTGCTGAGAATCAAAGGAACACTTTTTAAATTGATGAATTCTTTGGAACGTTTACAATCATTCTATAATCAAACCAATATGCAATAACAAATTCGAATTTAATTAATGCTTTCCCTCGCCCCCGGGGGTTTTATTTCAAAAAATCCCTTCTTAGTGTGCGTTTTCATGACGTACCCTAACTGTGTACCGAATTTCATTTCTGGGTTCTGGAATTTTCTAGAAAAAACTGGAATATTCTCATTGAAGCATTACACATTTTTGAAGTCAACCACTTTCAAACCCCATATCTCTCACACCCTTATAGCTATCGAGACGCAACCACCCTAGTGCACGATGGAAGACTTGGGGCTACTACAACACGCAAACACCATTCATGTACGATGTGTAGTTTTGGCTGCAGAGTGACGTATAGGCACAAACACGTCCATATATATATATATATATATAGATTAAAATACACTAAGTACGTCACTACGATTTTATGTTTTCGACGTAAACATTTAGGTCATTTAGTCTATATTGTAGTCTATATGTGAACATTGCCAAAGTACGTTGTTATTTGATTTACTGTTTGAATTAAATTTATGACTTACCATATACGTAAAACGTGAGATTACACGCTGTTTTTCCTGCAGATAAGAAGAAACGACATACAGTAAACATCCAGTAATATGGAGAAAATGTACAAAGAATCCCAAAGGTTACATGAAGCGCGATTCCCGATATTATCACTGGTCTTCTGCCATATCTACGTAAATATTGATATAATTAATATGTATTTTAAAACTAAAACATTTTAATGAAATTAAAGACAAGTTTACATACTTATCGGATATCTGACCAGATACAATAGCCGACACGAGGAATCCCACGAAGTAAGAAGAGCCAGCGAGAGAACTCAACCAAGAACTTTCGCAAACTAAATTCCACTGAAAATTTCAAATAAAATCAATCATCGAATATATATATAATTGAAAAATTTTCATTGTTACCTTTTCAATGACACTGTTTTTATATTGTGAATTATCGTATTCCCACGAGCGACAAGGAATCTTTGAAAAGTTTTTTCCGTATTTCGTATCGTAAATATCGTATACTTCGCATCGACTATGTGTTGTTCTCCCGTTTCTGATCTCCAAAGGTGCGCTGATATTTTTCCACTCTTCCATAGTCATGTTAATGTATTTCGGTGTTCTCATGCACCAATAATCCACTTTGTACGCCAAGAATGGCCAATTTAAATTGTTTAATGCCATAACAATGGCAGACCACGCGATTACCCCTAATAAAATCTTCTGCCATCTTCCAAATGTACCGATAAGGTCTGTAAAGTCTTGAAATTCTTTCGCCGTTTCCTATCAAAAATATTCAGCAACGAATTGCATAACTTTTCCGGGTATTATTAGAACTTATTTAGAAAATACCTTCTATAATCTTAATTACAACTTAAAACCTCATAACATTGCTTGATTTTAGTACTTTCCCGTGTTATGTCTATATAACACCGGGAAAGTAATACAATCTTGGTGATACGTCGTTTAGACTCATTACAATGAATATATATTTAATCTGTAGAAATACACTTTAAATGTTAACAGTTATGTAAATGTAAATAACAGTCGACCCCCCTATAACACTGTTGATTATTCCGTTTTATATGAATTCCATGTTGTATGAGTCACTTAGATTTTACAAATACGTGAGCCGTTCACAGCCCGGCACATGTATTTGTAAAATCTAAGTGACTCATACAACATGGAATTCATATAAAACGGAATAATCAACAGTGTTATAGGGGGGTTCGACTGTATAATTCTTACCTCAACTTCAGGCGAGCTGTTTGTGTTTTCTATCGTTGTATCCATGGTGTTCTTCATTAAAGTTGTATGATTTAAATATGGAAATAGATCATATATAAAAAATGACAATAGTGTAATCGTTTTGTTTTGTCGCTACCAATCA
>NW_019384864.1:392823-438114 GCF_000671375.1 Centruroides sculpturatus
TTTTTATATATAAAAGACTGTTTTTCTAAGTAATCTAGAATCTAGCTGCAAGGACCCGCTTCGCTGGGTTTTTAAAAAGTAACGATAGTAAAGATTAAGATAATTACATTATAGCCAATCTTACCCGTTTTCACAGATTGCAAGAATTAGGTCCCCCGTTTCCAGACTAATTACAGACCTTGTCCCGATTCTATTTCTGAACGTCTGTTCACGTCCAGTCAAACGAACTTTTTTCAACGTTCCTGGAACGTTTACAATCGTTCTATAATCGAACCAATATTCGAATTTTATGTTCGAATTTAATTCGAATATTGTTCGAATGTAATTCGAACAAATTCGAACAAAACATTCGAAATAGAAAGCCACTTTCAACCACTTTCATCTCCATATCTCCCGCACTCTTATAGCTATCGAGACGCAACCCCCCTGGTGCACGAATGGAGACTTGGGGCTACTACCACATACAAACACCATTCACGTGAGATGTGTAGTTTTGGCGGAAAAGTGAAATATACGGACATACATGTCCATTTATATATATATATATATAGATAAAAGTAGTACATGGATAAATATTAAAATAGCTGTATCATGTTTAATAATGGAAACTACCGTAAAAATATATATTAATATGATTTGAGTGTAGAAGTAAATTTCAAAAATATTCTACAATAATAACGAAAATATTGCAACGTATAATGATTTAAATTTTTAGAAAAATTTAGGTTATATATAAATTAAGTTCCTTTCATCGCTGTATTGATTGTCTTATTGTATATAATTTCTTTTATATAAAACAATTATAAAGCTATTATTTTATTGTGACATCATCACAATGTCGAACAATTTTTAATGAAATTTTAAATTTATTTAAGTTAAATTTTCAACTTAGTAACGACTTGTCCCTATACATCATACTTTTTTATTATCAACAGAATCATCTAACTTCTTTTGGGTAAAAATTGTACTGAAATAAAGTGACTTTCATCATGCATTGGAAGTTTGCATACAGTTAAACGGGGCGTTATTCCTATTTGGTTTCCATACCTGGTGCCGTCGTTCATATATCTAACTTCATTCCTGAAATTAAGGAGGGACAGACAAACAGCCGGACGGACAATAGTAATATAAAGATAACACAAAAAATATTTTTTAAGGAATTTACTGCACAACTCCGTTTGTGTTTTCTATCCTAAAAACTTTCGAATGTGTTTATTACCATTGTAATTATTAATTATTTTAAAATTTCACTTTTAAGTATTTAAAAGTATTTTTAAAAATTTTGGATACAAGAAAATAAATATTAAATTCTACTTGAAATGTAGTAATTACTGCATTACTTACAAGATTTATATAACATTCACTGCTTCATTTCACTCGTTTATGAATTAAAATATCGTTTTAAAATACAATAGAAAATGAACTATTGCGAAAAATATCTTAAAGAGAATTTTTTTATACTTTAAAATAGGGTGAAGGAAACAGTTTAGGAAGGAAATAACTTAAGGAAAAGGAAATATCGATATTATTATAATAAAACTGACCTGATTATGATTGAAATAGTTAAAATTCTTTTTTTAATATTATAAATAAATAAACGAAGCAGAAATTAATAGAAGTATTTATAATATATTAACACCACAATAACATACCACTTATCTGCAGCTTGTTTTCTAAATATCTGATGAATAGAAATTAGCTGGTGAAACGTCATTTTACTTTCAAATGTTACAGTACAATTGTCCTTGAGAAATTCATGAATAAAATATTTTATGAAGTACAATTAGTGATATGATACTAACGAAGTACATCTACTTATCATTGGGTTAAAGCACTTTGTAATTATTGCAGATAGGTAATCCCTATCAGAAATAAGCTATCCTCCATCTCTTATTAGAATATTGTTATTTTCTATATCGATAAAATATCACAGTTACCATTGATCTAAAGAAAATATGACTATAGTGTTAGATTTAAAAAGTTTTCCTCATAGTAGAACGACTTTTGTTTCTTATAGTTTCGTGTAAAACGTTTTGTGAACTTTTTAGTTTGATTGAATTAATTAATTGGCAGTTTATCGATGTATATAATATTTTAGTGCTATTCATATATAATATATAAACATATATCAGCCCGAAATGGGTGGCATAGTTGAATACGCAAGGACTATGCCCATAGGTGGCATAGTCCTTGCGCATGAACGTCTTTGGTCATCGCCTGAAAAATTCAACTTCTTCTATCTGAGAGTCGTCGAAGAGAATGACATAGAGTGACGTCGAGTTGATGACCAGCAATCGATAGTGCACCTTACGATGATCGAACAAATTTCGTTCGACGTCGCCTTCGATCATATTGCTTTGAAATAGATTGTTATTGCATATTGGTTCGATTATAGAACGATCGTAAACGTTTCAGAAAATTGATCAAATTGAAAACAGTTCGTTTGATTCTCGGCAATTCTCATCATTCTCAGCTGTAGGTGTTATATAACAATTACTATGGTTGTTGAAATACTGAATGTAAATAGGGTTTGTTTGCAAAATCCTTGCTGGCAAAGCCGCGAGTAACAGCTAGTCGTCCATAAATGGACAAGGCAACTTGTATTATAACATTTACACTGTATTCAAATTAGTATACAACTGTCATTGTAGTCAGTATACATCCGAATCAGAATTATGGATTTTTTAAAATTTTACTTAATTTGTCATGTTTTCAACAAATTTATAGAAATTATATGTGATAGTATGTGAATTACATAAAGCTTATATTAATGAGATTATTGGGCGACAGTTTTAAAATTGTAGACTTATTCGTTTCTACTGTCATGTTTGTAGTCTGCTGAGAGATAGACGGGGGGCTGATAGAAAAATGGACGAACGTCTGGATAGAAGGACGGACGGACGGAGATCAGACAGACAGCGGACTGACAAAATGGAAACGTAAAGGTAATTTAAAAATACCGACCTAATAAAGTGAATCACGGCTTTGGGTTTGCCGTTTACCGACAGGCTATTAGACGTTAGTTTAGTAATTTATTATGTCATGATTCAGAAATTATTCGACTAATACACAATTCAATTCAAAGACTAATAGTCTGGGAATTGAGTGTCGTGAAGCCAAAAGGGGTTTATTCTTGGAAAATTTATTATACTCTTGTTATGGCAATCTCGATGACAACATAGAAGAGAATAGGTCTCAGTGAGCACGTTGGAACACATGCGGATAGAGTTTGTGTACGTTGTAGTGGCCGGATCTTATGCGAGTGGTGCAGTCACTAAGAAGACAACAAATGGTGTCGAAAGTGGTGCTGTCCTGACCGTTTCATTTGAAACACTCCAGGATAAGGTGGTGTTGTGTGGAAGCATTGACAACGTCTAGCCAAGCGATTTGGCAAAATTTGCGGCTTTGTCCGGCATCCTGAATGAAGGACTGCAACATGAACTTGTAGTCCATACACCTTTTAAAATGGAGAAGCACTTTAGGGCTGAAGAAAAGATGTAGGTGGTGCACCAGATGGTAGATGTATTTGACCATGTGGTTTGCACGACAGGCCGTGAAAAAGTTATCTGTAGTGTTTATAAGCGCAATCGGCCTCCAGTTGTTGATGTCGTTACAATCGCCTTTCTTAAAAAGCATCACGGTGTGGGATTCTTGCCAGGAAGCAGGGATTTGTTCAATGCGCAGACAGGATGGTGCTATTTAAATCCAGATGCCGCCAATGGAGATACCACAGGCAGTCTGGGACAGAGATGGTGTTCAGACAACGTGAGAGGGGGCTACGACCTCGACAGGGATGAAGGAGACTACGAATGTGTCCTTGTCAGTAGGAGCCAGGTGGACGGCACTCAGGCAGTGGAGTGGTCACAGCAGCAGCAGATGCGTAGACCTTGTTGATGTGGTTCTCGATGATTTTCTTGTCAATTTGATAGTATTAGTTGTGTCCGCCAGTGATATTGTAGTGAGGTTTGTTTACTAAAGGATTGATGCTCTTAAATTTTAGTGGTAAAAAAAGGCGAAGGAGTGGGGAGATAAAAGTGAGTCGTGTGTGTCTCCAGTAGGGTCGGACTTCATGACGATTTTGTTATAAGTATTTATAACTTTTTAATAAAACCCATACTTACCTCGAAAATTGACCTTTTTTCTATTTTATTATAGGTAAAAAATATTTTATAACAGATGGCACAACTAAATGTTGCCAGGAAAGTTGAGCAACTCGTTATTGGTTTTGTAAAGTTATTATTTCTGTTCCGTTTGGCGATGACGAAACATTGTGGTTTTAATATATATTTAGAATAGATAATATTAACTATACCTATACTATCTTTATGTTATATTTTATTTGTAGGCATTTTTATGCGTGTTATACAGCTAAACTGGTAAAAAGAACGGTTTATAAGGTCGGGAACAGATTAATCCTTTTTATATTGTTTTTTATGGTGAAATTTGTTTTTGTTTGAGAACAAGTCAGTTTTTGAGCGACTTTTAAAAACGATTTAAAGTTTCACTACATTTGAAACAAATTTCTTTTCCTCTTCCTTCATATTTTGTTTATTCAAATATTTAATCATTCATTTTCTTTCGACTCGATTTCTTGGAAAAATAATTATATTGTTGTATCTTCCAATAACACAATTAACATTATTTCATTTAACAATGCAATGCCAATAATTATATTTTAACAATAATCGCGAAATTTGTCGTATTTTTTAAACCAGAAATTGTCACAGCTCCAGCGAATGGTAAGTGTCATTACTATAATTATTTGAACTTAAAAATACTTTTAATATTCCTGAATTATCAGAAATATTATAACAATCACTTACTATTGTCAAGTATAAAATTAAAAGAAGAGAAGGACAGTACATCTCTTCCTTACCAATACTTATATCTAAATGTAAATTGTAAAGCCGGTATTATCGTACATTGGAAGATATAAATTATTTAAAAACAATATATTTAAAAACGAACAAAGAACTTAAATTACACAAGAACAAATTTTCCTAAAAAACAGTAGGCATTGTATATGCTCAAAGAGGTGAATAAGTGTTAAATGTTCATATAAAAAGAATACAGTAATGCTAGAAAATAAATAAATCGTTAGCATAGATTCTATGCTAACGATTGTCAAACTTTTATGGTATAATCATTATACCATAGGAAATTATTGTATTTTAATCGAATGGTCGCTTCGTGTTCCTTTACCCTAACCTCCAATGCACGTCCAGTTTCTGCTATACACATATATGGATTCNGTATTCCCACGAGCGACAAGGAATCTTTGAAAAGTTTTTTCCGTATTTCGTATCGTAAATATCGTATACTTCGCATCGACTATGTGTTGTTCTCCCGTTTCTGATCTCCAAAGGTGCGCTGATATTTTTCCACTCTTCCATAGTCATGTTAATGTATTTCGGTGTTCTCATGCACCAATAATCCACTTTGTACGCCAAGAATGGCCAATGACAAATACGTGAGCCGTTCACAGCCCGGCACATGTATTTGTAAAATCTAAGTGACTCATACAACATGGAATTCATATAAAACGGAATAATCAACAGTGTTATAGGGGGGTTCGACTGTATAATTCTTACCTCAACTTCAGGCGAGCTGTTTGTGTTTTCTATCGTTGTATCCATGGTGTTCTTCATTAAAGTTGTATGATTTAAATATGGAAATAGATCATATATAAAAAATGACAATAGTGTAATCGTTTTGTTTTGTCGCTACCAATGAGAAAACGAAATGATCATAATATTAATTTTCTATAATATAGAACAGTTTACAAAAGAAAGGAAAAAAATAAAAGAAATTTGTGAATGTGTACGAGTATGAGTAATTAATCAAGAGTTAAATGTAGTGTTGTAATGATAATTCTTTATAATTTTTATATGCAAGGAATCGTGTACAGCATAGATTATTAACAATTATTTCTGTTACTTTTAAACCTACTTTTGCACCCTTTTCTCCATTTCCTCATTTAGCATCATTTTCCAGCTTTTTAAAAAGCTTTTATAAAGTACTAGCTTACCGTCGCGCATTGCTGCGATCTCAGAATAAAGGAAATTCAAGCAAACTTTTTTCAACGTTATGATAAAATTCAATTTACATTTTATAATTTTTTTGAAACTTATTATTATTATTAATTTTCATGGGAAAAACATTTCAAAGTATCGTTTCAATTCTATTTATTTATTGGAGTACTTGTAGATACACGATATTTTTTGTTTTTCCGCCTGGTGCGTACACGAATAAATCAGGTTTTCCGACGCATGAGCGGACCTCATACAGTTGTCCATGCAAGAAGCACGGATTCTCCAAATTTAGCCCATACACTCGCAGCGATTGTCAGAAGTGCGATATTCCCCATTTTTATATATATATTTTTTAATCCTTTATAATTTTAATTATTTAATTGCTCCTTCCTCTCTTCCTTGGCATGTTGTGAAGTTTCTGATAGTTGGATAATAAACCGTTTTATTNGTAGAAGTAAATTTCAAAAATATTCTACAATAATAACGAAAATATTGCAACGTATAATGATTTAAATTTTTAGAAAAATTTAGGTTATATATAAATTAAGTTCCTTTCATCGCTGTATTGATTGTCTTATTGTATATAATTTCTTTTATATAAAACAATTATAAAGCTATTATTTTATTGTGACATCATCACAATGTCGAACAATTTTTAATGAAATTTTAAATTTATTTAAGTTAAATTTTCAACTTAGTAACGACTTGTCCCTATACATCATACTTTTTTATTATCAACAGAATCATCTAACTTCTTTTGGGTAAAAATTGTACTGAAATAAAGTGACTTTCATCATGCATTGGAAGTTTGCATACAGTTAAACGGGGCGTTATTCCTATTTGGTTTCCATACCTGGTGCCGTCGTTCATATATCTAACTTCATTCCTGAAATTAAGGAGGGACAGACAAACAGCCGGACGGACAATAGTAATATAAAGATAACACAAAAAATATTTTTTAAGGAATTTACTGCACAACTCCGTTTGTGTTTTCTATCCTAAAAACTTTCGAATGTGTTTATTACCATTGTAATTATTAATTATTTTAAAATTTCACTTTTAAGTATTTAAAAGTATTTTTAAAAATTTTGGATACAAGAAAATAAATATTAAATTCTACTTGAAATGTAGTAATTACTGCATTACTTACAAGATTTATATAACATTCACTGCTTCATTTCACTCGTTTATGAATTAAAATATCGTTTTAAAATACAATAGAAAATGAACTATTGCGAAAAATATCTTAAAGAGAATTTTTTTATACTTTAAAATAGGGTGAAGGAAACAGTTTAGGAAGGAAATAACTTAAGGAAAAGGAAATATCGATATTATTATAATAAAACTGACCTGATTATGATTGAAATAGTTAAAATTCTTTTTTTAATATTATAAATAAATAAACGAAGCAGAAATTAATAGAAGTATTTATAATATATTAACACCACAATAACATACCACTTATCTGCAGCTTGTTTTCTAAATATCTGATGAATAGAAATTAGCTGGTGAAACGTCATTTTACTTTCAAATGTTACAGTACAATTGTCCTTGAGAAATTCATGAATAAAATATTTTATGAAGTACAATTAGTGATATGATACTAACGAAGTACATCTACTTATCATTGGGTTAAAGCACTTTGTAATTATTGCAGATAGGTAATCCCTATCAGAAATAAGCTATCCTCCATCTCTTATTAGAATATTGTTATTTTCTATATCGATAAAATATCACAGTTACCATTGATCTAAAGAAAATATGACTATAGTGTTAGATTTAAAAAGTTTTCCTCATAGTAGAACGACTTTTGTTTCTTATAGTTTCGTGTAAAACGTTTTGTGAACTTTTTAGTTTGATTGAATTAATTAATTGGCAGTTTATCGATGTATATAATATTTTAGTGCTATTCATATATAATATATAAACATATATCAGCCCGAAATGGGTGGCATAGTTGAATACGCAAGGACTATGCCCATAGGTGGCATAGTCCTTGCGCATGAACGTCTTTGGTCATCGCCTGAAAAATTCAACTTCTTCTATCTGAGAGTCGTCGAAGAGAATGACATAGAGTGACGTCGAGTTGATGACCAGCAATCGATAGTGCACCTTACGATGATCGAACAAATTTCGTTCGACGTCGCCTTCGATCATATTGCTTTGAAATAGATTGTTATTGCATATTGGTTCGATTATAGAACGATCGTAAACGTTTCAGAAAATTGATCAAATTGAAAACAGTTCGTTTGATTCTCGGCAATTCTCATCATTCTCAGCTGTAGGTGTTATATAACAATTACTATGGTTGTTGAAATACTGAATGTAAATAGGGTTTGTTTGCAAAATCCTTGCTGGCAAAGCCGCGAGTAACAGCTAGTCGTCCATAAATGGACAAGGCAACTTGTATTATAACATTTACACTGTATTCAAATTAGTATACAACTGTCATTGTAGTCAGTATACATCCGAATCAGAATTATGGATTTTTTAAAATTTTACTTAATTTGTCATGTTTTCAACAAATTTATAGAAATTATATGTGATAGTATGTGAATTACATAAAGCTTATATTAATGAGATTATTGGGCGACAGTTTTAAAATTGTAGACTTATTCGTTTCTACTGTCATGTTTGTAGTCTGCTGAGAGATAGACGGGGGGCTGATAGAAAAATGGACGAACGTCTGGATAGAAGGACGGACGGACGGAGATCAGACAGACAGCGGACTGACAAAATGGAAACGTAAAGGTAATTTAAAAATACCGACCTAATAAAGTGAATCACGGCTTTGGGTTTGCCGTTTACCGACAGGCTATTAGACGTTAGTTTAGTAATTTATTATGTCATGATTCAGAAATTATTCGACTAATACACAATTCAATTCAAAGACTAATAGTCTGGGAATTGAGTGTCGTGAAGCCAAAAGGGGTTTATTCTTGGAAAATTTATTATACTCTTGTTATGGCAATCTCGATGACAACATAGAAGAGAATAGGTCTCAGTGAGCACGTTGGAACACATGCGGATAGAGTTTGTGTACGTTGTAGTGGCCGGATCTTATGCGAGTGGTGCAGTCACTAAGAAGACAACAAATGGTGTCGAAAGTGGTGCTGTCCTGACCGTTTCATTTGAAACACTCCAGGATAAGGTGGTGTTGTGTGGAAGCATTGACAACGTCTAGCCAAGCGATTTGGCAAAATTTGCGGCTTTGTCCGGCATCCTGAATGAAGGACTGCAACATGAACTTGTAGTCCATACACCTTTTAAAATGGAGAAGCACTTTAGGGCTGAAGAAAAGATGTAGGTGGTGCACCAGATGGTAGATGTATTTGACCATGTGGTTTGCACGACAGGCCGTGAAAAAGTTATCTGTAGTGTTTATAAGCGCAATCGGCCTCCAGTTGTTGATGTCGTTACAATCGCCTTTCTTAAAAAGCATCACGGTGTGGGATTCTTGCCAGGAAGCAGGGATTTGTTCAATGCGCAGACAGGATGGTGCTATTTAAATCCAGATGCCGCCAATGGAGATACCGCAGGCAGTCTGGGACAGAGATGGTGTTCAGACAACGTGAGAGGGGGCTACGACCTCGACAGGGATGAAGGAGACTACGAATGTGTCCTTGTCAGTAGGAGCCAGGTGGACGGCACTCAGGCAGTGGAGTGGTCACAGCAGCAGCAGATGCGTAGACCTTGTTGATGTGGTTCTCGATGATTTTCTTGTCAATTTGATAGTATTAGTTGTGTCCGCCAGTGATATTGTAGTGAGGTTTGTTTACTAAAGGATTGATGCTCTTAAATTTTAGTGGTAAAAAAAGGCGAAGGAGTGGGGAGATAAAAGTGAGTCGTGTGTGTCTCCAGTAGGGTCGGACTTCATGACGATTTTGTTATAAGTATTTATAACTTTTTAATAAAACCCATACTTACCTCGAAAATTGACCTTTTTTCTATTTTATTATAGGTAAAAAATATTTTATAACAGATGGCACAACTAAATGTTGCCAGGAAAGTTGAGCAACTCGTTATTGGTTTTGTAAAGTTATTATTTCTGTTCCGTTTGGCGATGACGAAACATTGTGGTTTTAATATATATTTAGAATAGATAATATTAACTATACCTATACTATCTTTATGTTATATTTTATTTGTAGGCATTTTTATGCGTGTTATACAGCTAAACTGGTAAAAAGAACGGTTTATAAGGTCGGGAACAGATTAATCCTTTTTATATTGTTTTTTATGGTGAAATTTGTTTTTGTTTGAGAACAAGTCAGTTTTTGAGCGACTTTTAAAAACGATTTAAAGTTTCACTACATTTGAAACAAATTTCTTTTCCTCTTCCTTCATATTTTGTTTATTCAAATATTTAATCATTCATTTTCTTTCGACTCGATTTCTTGGAAAAATAATTATATTGTTGTATCTTCCAATAACACAATTAACATTATTTCATTTAACAATGCAATGCCAATAATTATATTTTAACAATAATCGCGAAATTTGTCGTATTTTTTAAACCAGAAATTGTCACAGCTCCAGCGAATGGTAAGTGTCATTACTATAATTATTTGAACTTAAAAATACTTTTAATATTCCTGAATTATCAGAAATATTATAACAATCACTTACTATTGTCAAGTATAAAATTAAAAGAAGAGAAGGACAGTACATCTCTTCCTTACCAATACTTATATCTAAATGTAAATTGTAAAGCCGGTATTATCGTACATTGGAAGATATAAATTATTTAAAAACAATATATTTAAAAACGAACAAAGAACTTAAATTACACAAGAACAAATTTTCCTAAAAAACAGTAGGCATTGTATATGCTCAAAGAGGTGAATAAGTGTTAAATGTTCATATAAAAAGAATACAGTAATGCTAGAAAATAAATAAATCGTTAGCATAGATTCTATGCTAACGATTGTCAAACTTTTATGGTATAATCATTATACCATAGGAAATTATTGTATTTTAATCGAATGGTCGCTTCGTGTTCCTTTACCCTAACCTCCAATGCACGTCCAGTTTCTGCTATACACATATATGGATTCTGACAATTACATTATATTTTATACACTACACCACCCTTTGTAAGGAAATCTATATTATTCTTATTATTTTCATTAATATATCTATAAACATTTTGTGAAATCTTATTAAACTGGGTGTTAGTATTTATATTATTTATAAAATTGTGGATAATTTTTTTATTTGTTAAATTACTATTGTATATTATTAAATAATCATCAACTTATCTCATTATTAATTTAACACCCTGGATATTATTTATTTGCTTATACTAATTCATTACTAATTCAGCTAATTTTGGCTCCATCTTTGACCCCATAGAAATGTTTATAGAACTTATCGCCAACTTCAAAAAAGTTTTTACTATATGCAAATTGTATGAAATCTATTATAGTTTTATGTATATTAAATTCAATTAAACTGCTTTTTATCAACTCCCAATTTATACTGGGGTACATATTTTTTTTATATCTAAACTCATTAATCTATCAGTATTATCTTTCTTTAATTTTTGTAATCTATTAATAACAATATCAGCTTTTTTCCTATATGTTTTAACTGCTGTTTAATATAATGTTCTAAATTACAAAGGATGTAAAATTTGAATCAACAATAGGTCTAAATTTTTCTTCTTCTTATATTAAGTTTTGGGATTCTATTATTTTTGAAATCAAGAATATAATTTGTGTCTTTATTGCTAACACTATTAGTTAGATTGTGAAGAATTGTTAAACTTAAACAATTTCTATCGATCTAAATATTCTAACATAAAAATATAACTAATATACGTAATGGCATAAATGTATTTCTTTATAAGGAGGTCGCTTCGAGTGACAGATTACTCGTGTTTGTCAGACATTTTTATTGCGTTTACTTTAATTTAGAAGTAACAAATAAAGAATTCTATTTCTTTGATTTTAATTCTTGTGCTAATCTGTATATATCTAATGATATATTAATAATGTTTTCGATATTATATAAGTCTTTGATATTTTATATAAAAATAGTAGTTTTTATGATATACTTTTGGCTGTAGCTGCCGCCGAGATATCTGGATTTGGAAAAATATCGATGCAAAGTTTGCCTGAAATTTTGTCATACTCCATACGCTTTAAAACGTCACGAGAAAAGTCATACGGGAGAAGAACAGTTTCAGTGTGATTAATTGTAAATGTGATAAATAAACATTGTCACAGAAAAAGGCTTCGAGTTTTACTTTATGCCTTAATGTCGTTGAACGTTAGAACGTGTTTGAACAGTGTCACCGAATGAAGTTTGAGGCACGAAGTAAAGCTGGACACTTTTATTTTCCTGACGATGGTCATTTTTTCCGATTTATTATCATGATGACCACTTTTTCTAATACTTTTTGTAGTTGTAGTGCTTGTGTAATTCGAAGTTTATTTAGATGTTGAGTTTTACTGTCATATCTGCCTCCACTATTATTATTATGCAAGAACTTTCAAAAGTTTTTTTTATTATGATGTTTTTGTCGAGCTCTACATATACTACCTGGTTTCAGCAGTTTTTTAATGAGATTTCATGTATTTTTCAGTTACAAATAACTTTATAGAATAATAGTTTTTAAGATACTTTATGAGACATTCATAACTCGTGATATATTTACGTGACAGTCACGTGTAGCGTGCAGATTTTTCTGTGTTCCAGGAAATAAGTGTGAAAAATCTGGTGCAGTTCAAGCGAACGCATTAAAAGTTAATAAAGACTGTTAAATCAGGAGTATGCATATTTTTGTTGTAGTCTATATTTTCCTCTGTGTCTCAGAAAATAAATATAATATAAAATATAATAAAAAGCAAAGAACAAAGAGAAGCAAATATTCTGTCATCTATACACAGTATAGATAAAAAAACTCAAAACGTAGATTTGAAAAAACTGTGAGGATCAAATTTTACTCGATTCCAATATTATCCCTTGTTATGTATAGGTACATAAAAACTACAGAAGTAAAAATGAAACATTATTTTATAAATATTCTATTTTCAAGTCATTAGGCTTGTATTAATACACTAAAAGTAACCGAAAACGTCACGTTAGGCGGTAGACGATCGACAAATGAAATGTTCATATTTGATAAATAGGCTGTAATTATATAAATACAATAACACTGTTGATAATTCCGTTTTATATGAATTCCATGTTGTACGAGTCACTTAGATTTTACAAATACGTGTGTCGGGCTGTAAACGGCTCACGTATTTGTAAAATCTAAGTGACTCGTACAACATGGAATTCATATAAAACGAAATTATCAACAGTGTTATATGGGGGTCGACTGTACCCATTATTTTTAAATAAACTACAAAAAAGACTACAAAACAGGTGGACAGATCTCGAAAGAACTATTAAACATACGCAGACTCCTTCTAGATTTTCCGGTAATTTGGTGCGACCAAAATGTCTCGTTGTAAATCTAGTGGAAAAAATGTTAAATTTGTGATTGTCTAGATCTAGAACGATCCAACTAACTAATTGAAAATTTAAGATAATCGCAGTCCTCACCCCAGCATACTAAATATTTTAAATCTTATCCAAATCGGTTCGTTGGTCTTGAAATATTAATGGTCAAATTTGGCACTATAACTGTAGACGTGTGGCTGAGCTCTACTGTACCGATGTTATTAATATTACAGAATCGGATAAGAATTTATTAACGATGATACACATTTTACTGTTAACCACAAATTAGATTTGTGACTGAAGAAGTGTTGAGTTCCCATGTGTTAATGATAAATTGAATTCTCTTTACATTTCAAAATTGGCATTTATTCGAAAGATATTTTTTCATTTTCTTTTGTATAAAAATTGAATTCAAGTAATAATAATTTAAAAATATTCATTGTTGCAGGAACAGGAAGAAACAGATCCAGAAGTGGTCAGAGCATCCGAAATTCTCGTGGACATGAGAAAGAAAAGATTGGAGATAATGAAAGATAAAAAGAAATGTCTTCATCCCGATACACCGCCAAGTTCACAATAACACGCCAATATTCAATATTAATGTTATATAACACTTGTTGTTTCAAAATTGCAAAAAGAGATTTTCAAAATGAAATACATTCGTGTGAAATTTATACGATTGGCTTCTAAATTCTAATTTTTATAGAATTAAACTATTTAATGTCTGTCGTATTTTGACCAAAAATTTTTTTTAAGTGAAAACAATTTATTAAAATGAAAATTTTATTTTTATTGTAAATTTATTCAACATTAAAATACTTTTACTTATTAAAGAATATTTTCGATCGCGATAATTTCTTTGAGTTTAATCGTAACAACTTGCATATTATCTTTTTAATCGCGCTTGATGATAAATTCTATAATATTCTTATGTCTTTTGTATTTATGTACAATTGTAGTTCTAAGTATTTTTGAATACTTTTCTTATGTTATATAGTTTCTTGACAAAGTGTTTATTGTTCTACATTTGTAATTATTAATAATTGAATAACACAAGTATTAAACAATTACAGTAATTACTTTCTCTGCTCCGTTATAGACATAACGGAAGAAAAGTGTGGCGATAGGTCAAAAAATGTTCCTAGGATTTATACATTTTTGGACTCGGGACACCTTGCAACGTCGAGAAATGCAAAGGAATTTCGGGGCAATTTGGGTATGCGTAGATGTTATTGTGCATGTGTGTATGGGGGGGAGGCACAATTTTGTTCACCCTGTTTGAAACTTGATAACTAGTGTGCTTTTTGTCGAAAATTTCCGAAATTTTGCAGGGTAATTTATATATTAGGGAGATTAATGCTATTAAATTTTATTGATTAAAGATCTAGGGATGAAAAGATGAACGGGATTTCTGTCATATCTCGAGAAAAGCTGGACACAATGACTATTTTTCTCGTTATTAGCATATACAACTTTTTAATATAATCCATCGAACTTTCTGGGCAGCATTTAAATTTTGTGTGGCACCTCCATTATAATATTTTATTTTTAAATTATTTTATTTTATTAATATTTTAAATTATTATAAANTCTACATTTGTTATTATTAATAATTGAATAACACAAGTATTAAACAATTACAGTAATTACTTTCTCTGCTCTGTTATAGACATAACGGAGGAAAAGTGTGGCGATAGATCAAAAAATGTTCCTAGGATTTATACATTTTTGGACTGAAAACACCTTGCAACGTCGAGAAATGCAAAGAAATTTCGGGGTAATTTGGGTATGCATATACAGTATGTTATTGTGTGTGTGTGTGTAACACAATTTTGTTCACCCAGTTTGAAACTTGATAACTCGTGTGCTTTTTGTCGAAAATTTCCGAAATTTTGCAGGGTAATTTATATATTAGGGAATTAATGCTATTAAATTTTATTGATTAAAGATCTACGGATGGAAAAATGAACGGGAATTCTGTCATATCACGAGAAGGGCTGGACACAAATGACTTTTTCTCGTTATTAGCATATACAACTTTTTTATATAATCAATCGGTACCATCGAAACTTTCTGGGCAGCATTTAAATTTTGTGTGGCACCTCCATTATGATATTTTATTTTAAAAATATTTTAATATTTTTTATTATTATAAAAAGGCAAAAAGTTGAATTTCAAAAGTAGACAGGAATTTTATAAAAAAATTGTAAATACTAAGAACGAGTGAAATCATCATTTGGTCCAGTCCTACTCCAAGTACGAAACACAGATCCTCTTTTATCTCACCACTTCCTGAAAGTTTAAATATGGCGACAGACGTTTTTTACCATTCGACAAACTTTTCCTCTCTTATATATAACAGCCAGAAAAGTAATATAATAGGAAATGAAATCTAGAAAAAGATCATTTTTAAAACATTATATAGAATAAACAGAATTTCGAGAATACAGGTATACCTCGCCTTACGTCGGTAATTGGTTCCAGGAGAACGACGTAAGTCGAAAAACGACGTAAGTCGAATTTACTTGTCTCCGAATCTACTTATCACTAGGCTAAACTGTAAATTACCGTTTCCGGTTCTGTATTTTATTTATTAATGCATTTTTAATAATATATGGTTAATAAAAATCTATTTTAAGCTTACAAACAAATAAATATAGTACATACTTGTATATATTTTAATATGATTTTATGTGCTTTAAACGTTTATCTAGTGATATTACGACTTCAATATTTGTGGCGGACAGACGTAAAGTCGAATAAAATGACTTAAACTTGATTTTTATTTTTCCATATACTTTTTTNATTTTTATAGAATTAAACTATTTAATGTCTGTCGTATTTTGACCAAAAATTTTTTTTAAGTGAAAACAATTTATTAAAATGAAAATTTTATTTTTATTGTAAATTTATTCAACATTAAAATACTTTTACTTATTAAAGAATATTTTCGATCGCGATAATTTCTTTGAGTTTAATCGTAACAACTTGCATATTATCTTTTTAATCGCGCTTGATGATAAATTCTATAATATTCTTATGTCTTTTGTATTTATGTACAATTGTAGTTCTAAGTATTTTTGAATACTTTTATTATGTTATATAGTTTCTTGACAAAGTGTTTATTGTTCTACATTTGTTATTATTAATAATTGAATAACACAAGTATTAAACAATTACAGTAATTACTTTCTCTGCTCTGTTATAGACATAACGGAGGAAAAGTGTGGCGATAGATCAAAAAATGTTCCTAGGATTTATACATTTTTGGACTGAAAACACCTTGCAACGTCGAGAAATGCAAAGAAATTTCGGGGTAATTTGGGTATGCATATACAGTATGTTATTGTGTGTGTGTGTGTAACACAATTTTGTTCACCCAGTTTGAAACTTGATAACTCGTGTGCTTTTTGTCGAAAATTTCCGAAATTTTGCAGGGTAATTTATATATTAGGGAATTAATGCTATTAAATTTTATTGATTAAAGATCTACGGATGGAAAAATGAACGGGAATTCTGTCATATCACGAGAAGGGCTGGACACAAATGACTTTTTCTCGTTATTAGCATATACAACTTTTTTATATAATCAATTGGTACCATCGAAACTTTCTGGGCAGCATTTAAATTTTGTGTGGCACCTCCATTATGATATTTTATTTTAAAAAAATTTTAATATTTTTTATTATTATAAAAAGGCAAAAAGTTGAATTTCAAAAGTAGACAGGAATTTTATAAAAAAATTGTAAATACTAAGAACGAGTGAAATCATCATTTGGTCCAGTCCTACTCCAAGTACGAAACACAGATCCTCTTTTATCTCACCACTTCCTGAAAGTCTAACTATGGCGACAGACGTTTTTTACCATTCGACAAACTTTTCCTCTCTTATATATAACAGCCGGAAAAGTAATATAATAGGAAATGAAATCTAGAAAAGGATAATTTTTAGACCATTATATAGAATAAACAGAATTTCGAAAAAAGTTATAATTGTTATATATTTCAACAATCATTATTTTAGGAAAAAATTTTGTATTTATAATAATAAGTATGGAATATTTCAGAAACTGAAATGTGTTTAAAATATGTTAAACCGTTTTATAATATAAAACCTTAACTTAATATTTAATTTTTCAAACGACAAATTTCTAACTTTAAAATAATTAATTGACTTTTGCTCTCGGAATTAAAAAAAAAAAAAACACACCGTAGCAATTATTAGAACGATTTACCAAATTTACTTTCTCAGTTTGCGCAAATATATTCACTTAATAAGTAAGAACACTTTACTTTCTGAAATGTTTAATAGGACGAGAATAGCCCTTAATACTTCGAATTAAGTCACTAATCTCTTGCGGTGTACAAACTGACGGGATGATGTAAAACACTAATAAGGGCCTTCCGACCAAAACTTGCATATTACTTTCAAATCCAGCAGAATTGTTTATTTCTTTTAATACAGTGAATTCATTCCCACCATATAAAAACCATTCGAGCTATATACCAGTCTTTCAAACATTCTACTTTGTCGCAAAGAAAATTATTGTTTTCGAGTGGATTGATTAATACGTAATAACCTAACCCGTTAAACGTGACACTGTTTACAAAAAGAAACGTTTCTGTAAAAACTTCAATTAATGGATGAAAACATTTTTAGCACAATTCATAAAAAATGTAAACGAAACATTTCCTCTGTTTCATTTTCATTTCAAACACTTAATTTTCTAGTTTTTCTTTGAGAATCTTATAATGAGATTTTTTCTGAGATATAGATAAAGAGTATTTACTTTCTCCTTATAAAATATAGTGAATCTTTCGTGATATTCTATTCTTCTGTTAGTGTTCGTTTTGTTAGTAGGTATGCAGCGCAGATTCTGAATAAGCGATGAGACAATTACTAAATCTTTTAAAAGTTTTTATTATTCGAAAACCAGTACAGTGAATGATTTAAATGAAAAACCAGAAGCATGTTTTCTTTTAAAAAATAAGTAATGAAAATAATAAAAGTAATGGACTTCAAATGAATGCTGCTTCAAATTGCACAAGTTCAAAGTGGATAAAGTTATGGCAAACCACAATAGAAAGCAAATAAACAAATGTCATTCAAATTTCCATCAACTGCGAAAAGAGAGAAATTAAGCAAAAAATCAACTTATGATTTAATAGAATTATTATATTTAATTCATAATGTTTAACTTTCAAGTGTAAAGAAAGCAGCTACACCAAAAGCAGTCTTTCAATATTAAAATTTGAAAATGACACTAGTACTTTGAACAAATATTGTTTAATGAAAGAAAACAAAAAAAACCTTAACCTATTAAAAATGATGACGATAATAGTGTGATCATAACAAAGGTGATGGTTAGAAAACCACAACTCACAAAAGTCCAGTTTTCAGCAAAACAAAAAAGAGTAATATTGTTTTAATAAGAATTGGCTATAAGAACGCAAACAGTCAATGAAAAGGCGAGATAGAATAGAAAAAAAAAACAAATAATATATCAAGAAGGATTTCACACGAATGTATTCCATTTTGAAAATCTCTTTTTGCAATTTTGAAAAAACAAGTGTTATATAACAAATATTGAATATTCGCGTGTTATTGTGAACTTGGTGGTGTATCAGGATGAAGACATTTCTTTTTATCTTCCATTATCTCCAATCTTTTCTTTCTCATGTCCACGAGAATTTCGGATGCTCTGACCACTTCTGGATCTGTTTCTTCCTGTTCCTGCAACAATAAATATTTTTAAATTATTATTACTTGAATTCAATTTTTATACAAAAGAAAATGAAAAAATATCTTTCGAATAAATGTCAAACGTCTTGCACGATCACGGCTCAAACCCCGGACCGTTAGGTTAAGAGCCTAACGCTCTACCGACTGAGCTAACCAGGCACTTCCGACGTCTTTCATTCTAACGATTTTCGTTTTCTACCAGCGCAATATTTTGTCTCTGTGTCAGCAGAACGTTGTCACCATCTTCCGATTTCCGAATCGAATTTCTGAGAAATTATCCACCGCGAGATTCGCCGTGTTATCGAAATGCGATAAATAGATTCGTCGTCGACAGAAAACTTGAATGTAANGAAATATATGTAATGCATTTAATAGTTGTTTGTATCTGACAAATTTGGATTCTAAATTCTGCTATTCAAAATTTGCAGTTCAAATTTGTTGAATTATGCAATGCTTAAAACACAAGTAGAAGTATTGTTTCTCAGTTAAGTTTATCTTTGTTTCAAGGAGGCAAACTTCTGTGCTGCTCTGGTAAATTTTTTCAGATATTGTTAGTCTGATTAGGGATCATTTAAATATGATGTCTGTACTGAGGAGGGGATATGTAAAAATTTTGTTACAGGGTAGGGGAGAGATGTTAGCATGATGTTAAAGATTTTCTATTCGAAATAATTTTTATTACCAAAATCATTAGGCAGAAATATTTTGATCAGCGATCATATGGCAAGTTCTTGCTTATTTAATAGTTGCAGTTTAGTAGAAACACTGTACTAAATATGCTCTATTAGAGGTACACTAATAGAACTTTCAATATGAAAAGATGATTGCAACAACTAAACTGTATCTGTAAAGGTTTAAAGATATGCTCCAGTTTATCTTTTGGTGGTATCATATTAAATGTAGTTATAGTACAATGTCATCAGACCCTTCTATAGTAAATCAGTGAATTTTGTTTTTTAATTAGCCTTGCCTTAATAAAAAATACAAATAATGTATTTTAAATCTGTTTTTTACAAAAAAGCTTGATTTTAATATTGGGGTGGTTGATCAAGTATGACATCAGTGTGGAGGGTGTCTAAAAATTGGTAACAAAATGTGATGGAAGGAGGTAGATACTCATAAAAAGGATTTAAAATTAGTGACTTCCTATTTGAATGAACCCATTAGGGAAAGAAGTCAACACAATATTTAAGTTTCATCAATCAAAAAATGGCAAAGTATTCTTAATCTCAAAGCTTTCAGATTTTTTTAAATTTTGGAATTAAATCAAATTATTTACTGCATCAAAATTTCTGTCTAGTGAAGTGTNTAAGTAAGTAAGTAAATAATTGTGTATATCACTAACACGTTTTTTAAGTATCACATTAATATCTTTCTCTTAAATTGAACATTGATCGTCAAATTAGAACATTTTCAAGCATATTATGCGATGGAATAAGTGAACAAACTGAACGATTCAAATTCAACAGAGTTCGGATTTATTCAAATTTTGATGTTCGATCCAGCTTTTCACCTGAAGAAGAGCCCAGAAGGGGTTATAAAAACGTTTGTCGTTGAATTAACAATTAGATACGCATCGGTTATAGGTTCGGTATGTCATATTTACTTTAATATCTTCTAATGGTCTGTATTATTCTTGCAATTTGTGTGTTTTAACTTTAATATTGAGTTTAGGGATTCTTAAGTTGTAATCCAAAATATTGTTAAAATCAATACAGTAGAGCATAGGTTATCCAAATACCCATCAACTGAAACATCGGTTAACCAAAAGTGTTCCAGTCGGAAAATTCAAATTTCTGCTAGGGCTGTGGCGTTGCATCACTCTTCCTCTCCCTACCAAACTGAACTGTAGGCCTAGTTTAATGTATTACATTATGTAAGGTATGTATTTATAAGACGTGTGATACAAATTATATACAGTACAATTTTGTGTTTAATATATTTTTTTGTAAATGATCAGTTATCCGAACAACCCCAGTCCCGAATTGTTTTGGATAATTGATGCTCTACTGTAGCTTTAATAACTATAGGTGTGCATTTTCTTCATACATAGTGAATTTAACCAATAATATTAATAATTTGATTCAGGTATTTATTCATGGCTTCTATAATTTTCTCCAGTTTAAAAATCTAATTACCATAAATATAATAACATTGTCTTATGTCTTATTTATAAATACTTCTTTTTTCTTTGTTTTCTGCTAAGTGTTTTGTGCTTGTTGCCAAATACTTTTAGAGAAATTCTCTAAATTTTATTCTATGAATCATACTTCAAACTACAAAATTTTTTAAAAAAACTGTAGTAAAATCCACTTATGCTTTCTCAAAAAATAAAACTGAAATATATGTAATGCATTTAATAGTTGTTTGTATCTGACAAATTTGGATTCTAAATTCTGCTATTCAAAATTTGCAGTTCAAATTTGTTGAATTATGCAATGCTTAAAACACAAGTAGAAGTATTGTTTCTCAGTTAAGTTTATCTTTGTTTCAAGGAGGCAAACTTCTGTGCTGCTCTGGTAAATTTTTTCAGATATTGTTAGTCTGATTAGGGATCATTTAAATATGATGTCTGTACTGAGGAGGGGATATGTAAAAATTTTGTTACAGGGTAGGGGAGAGATGTTAGCATGATGTTAAAGATTTTCTATTCGAAATAATTTTTATTACCAAAATCATTAGGCAGAAATATTTTGATCAGCGATCATATGGCAAGTTCTTGCTTATTTAATAGTTGCAGTTTAGTAGAAACACTGTACTAAATATGCTCTATTAGAGGTACACTAATAGAACTTTCAATATGAAAAGATGATTGCAACAACTAAACTGTATCTGTAAAGGTTTAAAGATATGCTCCAGTTTATCTTTTGGTGGTATCATATTAAATGTAGTTATAGTACAATGTCATCAGACCCTTCTATAGTAAATCAGTGAATTTTGTTTTTTAATTAGCCTTGCCTTAATAAAAAATACAAATAATGTATTTTAAATCTGTTTTTTACAAAAAAGCTTGATTTTAATATTGGGGTGGTTGATCAAGTATGACATCAGTGTGGAGGGTGTCTAAAAATTGGTAACAAAATGTGATGGAAAGAGGTAGATACTCATAAAAAGGATTTAAAATTAGTGACTTCCTATTTGAATGAACCCATTAGGGAAAGAAGTCAACACAATATTTAAGTTTCATCAATCAAAAAATGGCAAAGTATTCTTAATCTCAAAGCTTTCAGATTTTTTTAAATTTTGGAATTAAATCAAATTATTTACTGCATCAAAATTTCTGTCTAGTGAAGTGTTACTGGTACTTATATTAGGTAGTAATTTTTATTATATTTTGAAAATAAATTTATGACTCAAATTTTATGGTTAATTTTGTTATCTAAATATATAAAATTGCTTGTCCTGACTGACTCATTCATTCATTCACTGATTCATCATCGCCCAGAGCAAACCGCTTAACCTAAAGAGGTGAAATTTGGTACACAGTTAGGGTACGTCATGGAAACGCANGATGATAAAAATTCCATTAAATTTCTTGTAAATAATGTAGATAAACTTTCATTATATGAAAAATTATCTTGAAATGATTTCTTCCTGAAGTTTGAGTTAAATATACTGAAGAAGGCAAGACTCCAAATGCAGTGATTCACAAGATGTAACTTTTTACAGATAATATAAATAAAATTCCATCACATGAAGTCAATAATACTGTTATTCTGTTCTTAATTTTAAAAATAAAGAACAAAGTAAATCAAAAACTATCCCACCCTAATATAAAAATTGTTTTGCTGTTTGAATGTTATAATTTTAAAAGAATTAACAAATATTCTGTTAAAAAGTAGTGTGCCATCTAATAGAATTTATTTAATTAGTTTGTTGTTAATTCTTTTAAATTCTGAAATTTAAATGAAACTTTAAGTACTCAAGTGGATAAACTAGTTTTTAGTCTTATAAAAACTAATCTTAGACTAGTTATTTTAAGATTTACTTCATATATTATATTTATTAACATAAGCACTTTAGAACACTAAATTGCCCTAATATTTGAAATGTCTTAGGTATGAAAATAACACATGCTGATATAAATCAGAAGAATTGACTTTATGCATGTTCAGATTTGCAGCTATTCTTAATTAAAAAGGGGAGTGCTGTCTGATTCTTGTGGCTGCTGGTGTGAAAATTTTTGTGCTCTAGTGATTTGACTGATTTTTCTTTTTTCTTTGAAAAATGTCAGAGTTTTAGGCTCAGAAAAGGAAAACTTTTTTTACCACTATCTCAAGACAATCACCATGAAATGTACAAAAACAAATTGGAAGTGAGGAAAATGACTTGGATAAGTGCCAAACAGGAGATTAATGTTGAAGAGGGAATTTATCTTCTGTTAAAATTGCAAGCTTCTTCAAATAGTAAACTAAAAGTACTTTTAGAACATTTAGGTAGAATGCAAGCGTGGATTGAGAATATAGATACAGCATTAGTAGATGGTGACACTAGACTCTCTCCTCTTGAGCCGATAGAGAAAAAGGCTGTTAAAAATGCCAAATCAAATACAGAAATAGACAAAATATGCAATAAACTCCACAAAAAGTTAATGAAACTAGAAGATAAAGAAAGAACAACATTTTTAATCTTAGGTTTAGAAGATAATGATAAAATGGATGATTGTTCAGTTAAGGTTCAAAAACTTTTAAACAATAATTTAAAGATTTCAGCTGTAAATATTAAACATGCTTTTAGAGTTGGAAAATTTAAACCAAAAACAAAAAAGACTGTTACTTGTGAGTTGTTTAATTTTGAAGATAAATTAAAAATTCATAAAAATATCAGTAATTTAAAAGATTCAAATATATTCATTAATGATGACTATTTGAGGAATACCAGACTTATCAGAAACAAATTAATGCTATATGGTAAAGAAATGCATTTAAAAGAAGCTAAGTTTGTTAAATTATGATATAACAGATTATTCATAGATAAGATATTTGCATGTAATTACAATGGTGAAATCTTCCAAACAGATGGAGAACAATGTTTTTTTAGGAATATAGTTTATAATGACAAACAACATAACCTTAATGACAAAGATGATAACATGAAACTTCTTTTCTACAATATTGCAGGTTTACATAATAAATACTGCTTCCCTAACTTCTGGAACTTGATATATAATATGGATATATTCTGTCTGGTGGAAACATGGCATACATCTTTGACAATTGAGTCAATTTTTTCTGATGACTATAAAATTTATCATCAAATAGCTCATAGTTGTGAGGGGCCTGGAAGACCTGGTGGAGGCTTAATTGTCGGACTCAGATCAGATGTAATTTCTAAGGTTAAACTGATATTTCAGACATAGCTTATACTGATTTTACAACTAGACACTGAGGAGTTAACTAATATATAGCTAATAGTGTTCTATATCCCGTCCGACAGTAATTATGATTATTTCAAAAATACTTTGTTGATTATAGAAGATTACGTTCTACATGGAACTAAGTTGATTTTGTGTGTAGATTTTAATGCTAGAATGAGACATCCTGATCATTTGTCATGTTTTAACAGTGACAAATGAACAGGCAAATTGTTCTGAGTTTCAAAGGATTCTACATTTAATAACAGAGGGAAATTTTTCTATCATTTTTGTGAAGCTAATAGTCTTATTTGTCTAAATACTTTATTGCCAGGAGATAAAGAAGGTAATTTTACTTTCCGTGCAATCAATGGAGCCAGTGTAATTGATTTCATAATAGTGTCACAAGAAATATACTCTCATGTTGTAAATTATTTCTGTCTTATCGGAGATAGGCTCAGACCACTCACCTGTTCTTGTAATAACCTTGCTGATTTCATCCAGAATTCCTAATAGTCAATTCTTTGGTAAGCATGCAATATGGAGAGATGAATCTAAATCTTCATTTACTGTTACATTAGATATTAGCAAGGTTAGGCCGAAGTTTTAAACGCAAACATTCAGTGTCGCTTTCCTGTAAGCCTAGAAGTTTGACAGTGGCGTTTGGAATGTCAAGCATGATTCCACTGACTACATTACATTTAGTGGAGCACTCCCTCTGACCTGTAGCATTAAATTCTACTGGCTTGAGGTACTCCTCTTTTAATTAACCCTGCTTCGCAGGTTCCACTGACTATCCAAACACCATTGTCAAACTTCTAGGCTTATAGGAAAGTGGCACTGAACGTCTGACGTACACGTTTTCGTGTTTAAAACTTCGGCCTCAACCTCGCTAATGTTTATCACAAGAATATGGAGGAAATCCTATGATATCAATATCTGCCAGACTGCCTGTTAAACACATGATAGGCTTAGTGAAGAGAGTGACACAACTCCTGATCATCGCGCAATTGCCAGAAAAAAGTATGATAACTTTCTTATTTTTCGTCTCCGGTAAAATATCGATTGAGCTGAAATAAAAGGTTTTCTATTAGCTAGTGACAGTCATCTCCTGGAGAGATAGGTTAGGTTTCGTGGACAAGCCATAAAGCAGCGTATAGTCTCACAGCCGAAGCGGCGAGTGAAGCGAGGCTTCAGCTCCCCATAGGCTTAAACTGCGATCGTTCCATCACGTGATTCATTGACATCACAACCGACCATACATTAGAATTATGCACCAGGACTAGGAGAGGAGTTACTTGTTTTATTTAATGCAAAGACACTTTATTCAGCGAGAGCGGAAAGTCAACTGGCAATTAATTAGATCAATAGAGGTAAAAGGGTGGGCAGTGTGGTGTAGATAGGGGGTGTAGTACATTCCGCACTGAATGGCAATGTTGCTTTTGCCACCAAGCGATAGCACACGTAGCAAAGCGGCAACTTTTGCGCTATTATTTAGAAAGTTAATTTGAGTATTTGCAGATCCTCAGTGCTGGATCCACCTGGATTGCTGGATGGGGTATCCAGTGATTGCAATCCCTAGTTGAAACCCATGAAATGATTAAAGTTGTGAAATAACTTATTTTTTGTATTTCTTATTTAAAGAAAATGTGATTATTGAAAGTGCTAGCCAGCAAGTAAATTTAAAAGTGTTTTGATATCCAACAATTAAAAACAGTAATAATATCAAAACTTTCTTCCATTCAAGTGTGTTGATTTTTGGGAGGTCATTCTTCCTTTCTTAAAGAGAATTAGAATTGCCTAATAATAATAATAATAATATTATTAATTAATGCTATATGGTAAAGAAATGCATTTAAAAGAAGCTAAGTTTGTTAAATTATGATATAACAGATTATTCATAGATAAGATATTTGCATGTAATTACAATGGTGAAATCTTCCAAACAGATGGAGAACAATGTTTTTTTAGGAATATAGTTTATAATGACAAACAACATAACCTTAATGACAAAGATGATAACATGAAACTTCTTTTCTACAATATTGCAGGTTTACATAATAAATACTGCTTCCCTAACTTCTGGAACTTGATATATAATATGGATATATTCTGTCTGGTGGAAACATGGCATACATCTTTGACAATTGAGTCAATTTTTTCTGATGACTATAAAATTTATCATCAAATAGCTCATAGTTGTGAGGGGCCTGGAAGACCTGGTGGAGGCTTAATTGTCGGACTCAGATCAGATGTAATTTCTAAGGTTAAACTGATATTTCAGACATAGCTTATACTGATTTTACAACTAGACACTGAGGAGTTAACTAATATATAGCTAATAGTGTTCTATATCCCGTCCGACAGTAATTATGATTATTTCAAAAATACTTTGTTGATTATAGAAGATTACGTTCTACATGGAACTAAGTTGATTTTGTGTGTAGATTTTAATGCTAGAATGAGACATCCTGATCATTTGTCATGTTTTAACAGTGACAAATGAACAGGCAAATTGTTCTGAGTTTCAAAGGATTCTACATTTAATAACAGAGGGAAATTTTTCTATCATTTTTGTGAAGCTAATAGTCTTATTTGTCTAAATACTTTATTGCCAGGAGATAAAGAAGGTAATTTTACTTTCCGTGCAATCAATGGAGCCAGTGTAATTGATTTCATAATAGTGTCACAAGAAATATACTCTCATGTTGTAAATTATTTCTGTCTTATCGGAGATAGGCTCAGACCACTCACCTGTTCTTGTAATAACCTTGCTGATTTCATCCAGAATTCCTAATAGTCAATTCTTTGGTAAGCATGCAATATGGAGAGATGAATCTAAATCTTCATTTACTGTTACATTAGATANAACAGGCTAAAAGTTCAAGCCTAGAAATCGATATGGACTTCAGAGGAGCAACACGAGTACGAGCCTGGATCAACCGCCATTTTACGTTGCAAGCATCTTGCTGTCTGAGATAGATACAAGCGGCATAAGAGTACTGTGACGCATCACAAAATACATGAAATGAAAATTGGACAGCTGCTCTATAGTCATTTACTATCCTTCTAGGAATTTTCACCTCTTTCAAAAATTTTAATTCTTTTATCCACCTTAACAATCTTCTTTCTAAGTCGTGCGGTAATGGAGTGTCCCAAGCTAACTTTCTTTTCCAACACTCTTGCATCAGAAGTTTTGGAATTAACGTCACTGGAGAAAGGAATCCAATTGGATCAAAAAGTTGACTCGCTAATGACAGAACCACTCTTTTTGTTAAAATTTCATCGTTAGGTACTCTAAAGTTTGCATTACAGTATAAAACNTCTGCCGCTAAATGACAGACAGCTCTTCTATTCTTTAAATAAAGTAAAGTCAGTGGAATCATGCTCGACATTCCAAACACCATTGTCAAACTTCTAGGCTTACAGGAAAGCGGTGCTGAGCGCCCAATATACACGTTTTCGCATTTAAAACTTTGGCCTCAACCTCTCTAATAAATCTAACTTCTAGAAGCCATAAGCAAATTTTGTTTTTTCCTAATTTATTCATAAGAATACAATATTTCCAATAAAAAAATATAATTAACATTTTAAATATAAGTACATTAGTACATTAGTTACTAAAATCGTCACTAAACATCTTTTGACTACTGAGACATACTTAATTTTCCTTATACACTAACATTTAGTGTATGAGGAAATAAATGTCTCAGCAGTCAACTGTATTTAGTGATGATTTTAGTAATTATTTTTTCTGGTGTATTGGTTCGATTTGTTTATAAGTTAGTTATAAGAAGCTTATTGGTAATTAATGGCATTATAACTTTTTAGTATTCTAGAGTAAGATTTTTGTTAGATTTTATTATATTATTGCATGGTAATATTTAAGTGTTATCTTATTAGAGAGGTTGAGGCGCACGTTTTAAACGTGTAAACGTGTACGTGTGACGTTCGGCGCCGCTTTCCCGTAAGCCTAGAAGTTTGACAATGGTGTTTGGATAGTCGCTGGAATCACGCTCGACATTCCAAACACCATCGNAAGTTGACTCGCTAATGACAGAACCACTCTTTTTGTTAAAATTTCATCGTTAGGTACTCTAAAGTTTGCATTACAGTATAAAACGTCCTCTGAAATATCCCAATTCAATCCTAGCACACTGACTATTTCATCGTGCTGGATTTCCAAAGTTCTCAATGTCCTTTCGTCGCCGTCGCAAACCGGTGACGTCTCTGTTTGTATACCATTGTATACCCAACCTCTTAAATCAAAGCATGCTAAACGCATGATTTCTCTAGACTGCCTTATAAAATCCATCAGCTCCTCCTTGGACTGACAACTCATAACGCAATTATCAACATACATCAATTTCTTAAGTTTTAAAGCTGTTTCTTGCAGATGATGTGGAACATGGCTTAAGTGATAATTTAGAGTGGCTCCCAGGAGAAAAGGACTCGAGTTTACTCCAAATACTACCCTGCGATGTCTGAAAACTTTCAATTTCGCAGGGTCGCCACCCTCCCACCACAAAAATCTGAGAAAGTTGCGATCCGCTTCACTTATCTCTATCTGCAAAAAAGCCTTTCGAATGTCAGCTATTACTCCGTATTCAAATAATCGAAATTTATTCAGGATACTAGGTATTAGTTCAATGTAGTTAGGACCTTTTGCTAAACAATCATTTAAGGAGACATTGCCCCTTTCTTTAGCGGAGGCGTCGAAGACTGGACGAATCTTCGTCGTGGAATGCTCTTTGATGACAGCTCTATGTGGAAGGTAATGACAGTTGGTCTCCTTCACTTTAACGTTTTTCACTTCTTCTATTATTTGATCTTCAAGCCATTGCTCGAAGACTCCCTCATAGGCATCAACCAGGCCCTTCTTTTGTAAAGTCTTCACTGCTGATCTTAATCTTCGCTCGGCTAGAACCTTATTATTTGGTAGAGCTTGGCGACCTTCTATCCAAGGCAAGGATACCATATACCGACCATCACTGTCTCTCTTCAGTGTCTTTTCAAAATGTTCGATAGATGCTTGTTCCAGTTCCTCCTTTGATTGTTTTTCGGCAGGGTCCTTTATTCCAAGAATATCTAATTCCCAAAGATCAGGAATTCGCAAATCTCCAATTAACATCGAAGTGACAATCAAGTCTTCAGTTGGTACGGAATGCTCCTTTGCACATCCTAAGATCGTCCAACCCAGCTTCGTTTCAATAGCAGTTAATCCCGATTTGAGTCTCTGGATTCCTCCCGTCATCAGTTTGCCAGCAACATCTGCCCCTATGAGCAGTTCGATGGGACCTTGACAATCACTCAAGGATATCCCCATATTTGACAACTCATCCTGACACAGGTCCTGGGAAACTGGGGGAATGGTTAAACAAATGGTCGATTGGTCTAATACATCGAAATTACAACGATATTTATCGTCTATGCACGAGAGGTGTACCTTGTACACATCGTGTTCGCAAATATCCGTACAAGAACCTCCAAACAACGAATGTTTCAGATTTTCCTTTCTCATTGGTTGGTAACCGACTCTTTCCGCAGTGCTCTTCAAGATATAGGACCTCTGAGAGGCAGTATCAATAATTGCACGGATTTTGAGACACCTTTCCTCTCCCCTCAGAATCACAACCAAAGTCTGTAGCAAAACACGTGGAGTTGATGACACATTAGCCAATGCCTGCTCACATACTGTGGAGGCGCCGTCACCTTCACCAACAGAAGTGTTGTTGGGAGATACCTTTCGGTTATTCCTACAGAGAAGAACGTGATGCGGTTTGCCACAAACTGTACAACTGCACTTTGCCCTACANTGACAATTAAAAGTAGTCTATACTTACCGATAAAATGGAAGCAAACGAAACCAAATTGAAAAAACAATCGAAACGAGATAATTTTGATCCCACAATCTGAAAATCCAAACGTTCGCAGTAACAATGACCGACCGCTCGCAACAATAAACCTCTGACAATTTGTTATTACAGGGATTTATTGTTGCGCTGCCACGAAATTTAATATTAAAAGTATGGCCAAATGCGTGATTTGCGCGCAATATGACCATACTTTTAATTCGTAATTTTTTTTGTCTTTTATATAGTCGTACATTAATGTTAACATCAATACGTACGCAGAAACCTAATATTCTGTATAAACTTAAATATAAATTGCGATTGTATCACGACTCTTACAACCAGAAAGAAATTAAATTTCAAGTGTACAAACCCCAATTTGATCTAACTTAGTAATTTAGTTAAGCTGCTGCAGGGCGCTTTAAGCTATTTCCTGTTTGGTGGGAAACCTTCAATTTTTGCACCTATCGGCTTACACGCGCGTACTCCCCACAAGAATTAGAATCTCCTGAAAAAAAGCCGGTAAGAAGGGCGCGAGCTAACCTTTCGACATTTTCGGTTCTCACATAATTATCAACAAATGACAATTACTTTCTTTAATTTTTGAAAGATTTATAGCGCTGAAAAATGGCTCAAATATTTTATGTACTGTACGCTGCCAGCTTGACCGCTCTGTCGTTCAGCCTGCAAGCAGGGACTTTAAATAAGCAGAGCTTTCTCGTTGCTCGCTTTAGAACCATTTCGCTATTGCTATTGCGAACGAATATAACTTAGTAGCGAGCTTTAAAAATTACTTTCAGATGCCTATCTTTTCCCCAAATATAGTCGATTACATTGACATCACAATGATATACAGGAAGACTTAATGCTGGTGGCACACTGCTTCACAACACAGTCGAAACAGTTTTAAGCATTTAAATTTGCGAGTTTCAGACGTTTGATCTTAGGTACTGTACGTAAACCGTGTGAATATGGAATTCTATTTACTGTAAGCCAATCCGTGATGTCTTGTTTGGCGTTCAGTTAGGACACTTGTTTATTTGAAAGGAATGACAAGAGTCATTGTCTANAAACAACGAATGTTTCAGATTTTCCTTTCTCATTGGTTGGTAACCGACTCTTTCCGCAGTGCTCTTCAAGATATAGGACCTCTGAGAGGCAGTATCAATAATTGCACGGATTTTGAGACACCTTTCCTCTCCCCTCAGAATCACAACCAAAGTCTGTAGCAAAACACGTGGAGTTGATGACACATTAGCCAATGCCTGCTCACATACTGTGGAGGCGCCGTCACCTTCACCAACAGAAGTGTTGTTGGGAGATACCTTTCGGTTATTCCTACAGAGAAGAACGTGATGCGGTTTGCCACAAACTGTACAACTGCACTTTGCCCTACATGAAGAAGATATGTGATTCAGTTTTAAGCATTTAAAACAAGCTCCTCGCTTTATAAGGATTTGTTTCCTTTGATCTAAAGTCAAATTTTCCGCCTTCCTGCACTCAGCACTAGCATGAGATTTCTCACAGAATACACACTGCTGATCCCTAAATGGTTTCTCTTGAGCAGAAGTCAAAAGTTCCATTCCAGTTGGCACAGTCTTGTTATAGGAAGAGGTAGCCTTAATTTTACCTTGTACAACCTTCTTGGTTTTGTTTTGAAAGCCAAACCCACTTGTGGCTAAGGAAATTTTCTCCTCACTTTCAATTTCGTTACGCAAAAACTGCATCAGAGTTTCTAATTTGTTGAAATTCTCTTTTCCAGACTTGAGTAGCATCGAATTTAGGTGTCTTTCCCAAATTCTCAGGAGATCAGTCGGTAAGCTAGATTCAACTAAAGGATAAAGCATTGAAGCACACTTATCCGTAGTAACACCAAGCATTTTAAGGGATCGCAGTTGTGTCTCGATACGATCATAAAGTTTCACAATTGGCAATTTGTGCTCTTGCACTAACGCATTATTTAGCACTAGACTCAGGAGTTCTCTCACGTAAACCTCGATGAGCACATCTTCTCTTCCGAAACGCGAATTTAAACACTCAATTGCTTGAGGGTAATGCTCGGCTGTTACGGGGAACGATTCGATTACTTCCCTGGCCCTTGAGCCCTTCAGAGTCGACTGAATAAGATATTGAAATTTATCCAAATCCGAAATATTGGGATCTTCATGTATTTTCTTAAATAGTCCCCAAAAGGAAAGATAATTTTTCAAATTGCCATCAAATTTTTGCAATTCAATCTTTGGTAGCTTAAAATTTCCCTTAGAACAGCCGGCTTCGCTTTCACTTCGTGTTTCATCTAGCTCCTTCGACGTATTCAAACGGCGCTCTAGTCTTGTTTTCAAGTCTACGAATGTACCATTGTAATTCTCAATACCCTCAATTTCCTCATCCAACATCTGTTGAGAACACTTCTCATCCTTTTGTAACTTATCTAATATTTCTTTGTCGATGGTTTCTATTTTAGAATATTTTTCTTTCAACTGGGCCAAAAACCCAGCACACAAATCGAAATCCTCAACCTTCGACGTCAAAAAATCCTGTACCTTGGTAACGAACTTTGTGAAAGCGCCTCGGTAGGATCCACGTAGTCTGATCGAGGGCTCCATTACGTAAATCTTACTAATTAATCCAAATAACAAACGTAGACAAGGATAGACATAGAGAGAACCTCGATCTAAGTTCAAATGGAAAAAATCTGAGATGTATTTCCACCAAATCTTTCAATTATCACTCACTTTCCACATTAAGTGAGTGTTTCCAAATGTAAACAATGTCAGAGAACAATCGGAGAATATTTATCTATACAATAGCTTCGGGTAACCTGAGTCCCTATTCGGGCGCCATTATGTCGCGTCAGGCCGATTCTTGTCTCTGGTGATGAGTAAATTAATTTCGTAAGTCTCACCTGACCGTCTCGTTCGTACTCCAGGTTCCCGTCGTATCTTCAACCAAAGAAAAGTTCACCAAGTTTGTCTTTTTGATTTTATTTACACAAAACCAACAAACCTTCTATATACAATGATTCAGTAGGAAAGAGCGTCCCGCTCTATATTCTCGCGCCTTTTTGTCACTCAACACCACCAGCTTGGTGTTGCCAACTCTCCAATAATATTAAACATTAAATAAAAAAAACTATTAAAACTGCCCGCCATCTAGCGGGATGGACGGGTCATTAACTATCGGTCCAAGGTCACACGCACCGGCGCCGACTGAGTACGAAAGTAGAGATCCGTATCCGCGGATCTAGACACTAATGATCCGTATCTGTATCCGTATCCGCGGATATACATTTTTAACGATCCGGCACATCACTAGTTATAACGCTTGTAATTTGAAAAGTTTTCCTCTTCGCATCTAATTAATCGTAACGTACTGTAGTACGTATAGTTTCCTTTAGTTATCTTTTTAGTGTCCAATGAAAGTTTATTGGGTATTAATAAATACAGAAATAAATTACATAATGTATTTTCTAGAATACAGTAGATCCCCCTATAACGCGATAGATACGTTCCGCTTTATAAGAATTTCGCATTGTAGGAATCCTTAAATACATGAGCCAATCACAGTTCGACACGTGCGAAGTTTACGGGCTACGGATGTTTGAAAGGTTTTCTTCCATAAAATTAATCTATTCTAGACTAATTCGATTCAATATTTCCAAAATACATATAATTTTTTTGGGAATAATTGGTATAAACTATGCTATAAACAAAAAATTGTAGGATTATTTACCGAGTGTGCACCGTTCGACGTCGCCATTGCTTAAGCTTGTTTTCGTCGCAGAGTAGTGCACGAAACGGCGGCCGCTATTTCTGATAAGTTATATTTCTGCGAAAAATTCGTTGAACTTTGGAGAAATCATTAATACAAATAATTTTTATGGCCGTTGAATAAGAAATGTTTCTTGCACAAGAAATGTATAAAATTACAGTGTTGTATTAGACTTACGGTACCTAATTTAAATACTGTACAGAGGATAGTAAACTCAACTTACTCGCCTAAACTTTCCGTAGTGCGGTGGGAAGTGTATATATAGTTATAATAAAGTTAAAATAAATTAAGTTAATATTGTACAGACGATAGTAAACTCAATTTACCCGTCTAAACTCTCCATAGCGTGTAAGTAGTTCGGCTGCTCGTCTACTGTTGGTCCAGATTCGACCAATCCTGTCGCGACACGAGTCGGCGATGACGTTTTACCGCGTTTTACGCGTCCCTTTTAGCGTCTTTATACGAATACTGTCGCAATTTTTTCGCCGCGTTATAGGAATTCGCATTATAGAAACCCGCGTTATAGAAGGTGTACTGTAATGCTAATTCTTTTACAGATTTGTATCAGAATATGAATTTGAAGTTTAAGACTATTTACAAAAATTATATTTTCGAGCCTTTTGTTATTATCTTTCATACTATCACAGAAGTAACAATATATTGGATTGGATTTGGCAGCATATAATTTCATTTTAAGAATGAAATATGTCACTTTCAATAGTGAAATTTTTCTTCACAATGAAAAAAACTTTTATATAACAAGTATTTATACATAAAATTGCTATGTATCGAAACTCATTTCATAATAGTATATTATCGGTAAGATAACAGAAAGAAAATGAAGACGAAGGAAAGAATAAAAAAGAGACATTTAGACAATAATACAAGAAATAATGGGTATTCATAATGTGCGTGTACAAGAAGAATGTGCTGGTGTTGACGAATTTGCAACAGAGAAATTTCCAGATGAATTTTAAAAATGATGTTATGCCGTTGAAGTGTTATTCAACTCGGACGAATCAGCTTTATTCTGGAAAACACACCCAATAAAGCCTATTTGGAAAAAATGAGAAAACTCAACTCCAAGGGTCGTCCTGGTCATTTAACAAAAAGGATTGGATCGATGGAATAAAGTAACGTAACACAAAGATGATCTGCCAAGGGGCGATGCCTCCCGAAAGGACTTTCTATGGAAAACTTGTTTCTTTTAGATGTTAGACACGTGAAAAACAACGTGGCCGTCTTATTTGTCAGGCGCAAAGCCATGACCAATTAGTGTTTGGCCACTGGTGGAGACAAGAAACTTTTGAAGCAAAAGTCTCTTACCTGTTTTTCAGAAAAAGAACTCTCGGCAACTACAAACTTGCGTGCATTTCATTTATAAGTTCCTGAAAACTGCCTTTATATTGTTTGACTTTATTTGTAATTCCAGGAAAATACGAATGGTAACTAACGACAATAAAATTACACAAGTCACATAAAGTTCAGTCGTTTAGACCCTCCGGGAAATTTTTTAAAAATTTTTGTATGTTTTTTAAGTCTCGAAAGTTTTTGCAAAAATTTTTTCCCGCTCGAAAAAATTTTATCGCGATTTTAATCTACCTTTAATGACACGCGATTAACACTTAATTGTTATATTTATTAGTGTTGCAACGAATAGTATAATCGGCCTCAGGCCGCATACCGAATATTCGGCCAGGAGTGTTGCCGAATAGCCAAATATTCGGCCATACTATTCGGCTTGATTAACGCACGTACGAAAATTGGCGCGCAAACTGCATTATGGCAAGGACCCCGCTCTCTATTGGCCCGCTGTCACTACGTTTCGCCAATCGCATTAATTCTTGACAGTTGAAGCGGACAGACACGAGCGTCATGGCAGTATGTGATAAGTGATGATATCAAATGTGGATAACAATGAAATGACCTACAAGTATAAATAACGGAAAAAGAACAGAGAAGGACCGCGAAGTGAAAATGTGAAAATAAATATGAAATTGTGTTGATAACATAATGGAACAAGAGGAAGCTTATTGGCGCAAAATTCGCGGCCGTCAATGCCAAACAATTGTTGTCATAGACTTCGGAAAGCTAAATGCTTGTAATGAAAGTCACTTAGCGTGCACGGGCGAAAGCCTGGGGCCGTTCGAGCTACCAAGCTGTCTCGAATATGTGAAAACATAACTGTAACTTATACCAACGTCCTATCTGTCTCTTTTCTCCGTTATCACCAGGCTATGAGTCACGTAATTGTGAAATGGGAAATCTACGACGAAAAAGTGACGAATAGAAAGTATCGTGAGCGCGTATTATGATGTATGCATAGGCTTACGTGGACTAGAGCGATAGAAAAAAGAGAAAGGGAAGAGCAAAGACGAGCACTTATAAAGAAGGATAGGCAGGGTCAGACCCTCACTGTCAGATGTGTGACGATTCTCGAACGAATAGGTTGATCTTGATAATTATAAATTGCTAATTTTTGTAATTATAAATTGTGAATACATGTGACTAATATTATTTTCTTTTTTATTTTGTGCATGTTATAAGTTATAAATAAATATAAACAAAAAACACTAACATTAAACCTAAATACCAAAATGATTAATTTACTGTGTTTTTGTTATTTCTTATTCCTGTTTTTAGGTATTCGGTATTTGACCGAATAGCGAAAAATAGACCGAATAGGCCGAATACCGAATTGTAACCGAATATTCGTTACATCACTAATTTTTATGGAATTTTTATATCAAATTTCATTCATCGTTCTAAAGTTTTAGTGCACGGATTTTACTTCGGTAAAGTTATTTAAAGCTACTTTCTGATATCAAATACTTTAAACCCTTCTCCTCCTGTAGATTTTATCAGAATGTTCCGCGAAAGGCGATACCATCTGTTTTCAAGGTCTTCCAGCTGTAAACAGAATTTCTGATCGGCGTCAGATTTCGAAGAAAGGCGAGACAATAAAAAATAAAATTTGAAGTTTTTCCTTCAAAATTAACGCTTATCTTTCGTTTATTTTTAGTTTTAAGTAAGATAAAGCGGTTAAGGAAAATATGAGAACAAAGAAAGGACACAAAAAAGAGGAAAGGACAAATATTTTTTACCCTTTTCCTTAGTTGAAATAGATGGAGTGAGATATAAAATAAAAAGACGAGGTTTAATCGAAGTAACAAATAGGAAGACTTTGCGAAGATCTTGTACGATGGAGCCGAATGGCAGGTAGATAAGAGGTTAGTTTAAGAACTTCTTTAAAAGCAAACCAGTGACGTCTCTGTATTGTTAGTAAGGATTACGTGGAACTCGTCAGCGATTTGTACGATGGGACGGACGAAGAAATGTTAGTGGCATCGCTTTCTCCTGTTGTCATTTTGCACGGACTTCTAGATCTTAAAGAAAATTGGGAAAAAATAGCTAAAGATATTGCAGATATATCTGTTAGGAAGGTAAAATATATTACATTCGTTATATCTTTTGTTATGTACTCGGTTAGAGAGAGATTAGTGCATGGGCATACGCAGAAAATTTTCCAGGGAGAACTTGGAGACAAATAATTACACCAATAAGTTTTTATTTTATTTTTGGAGGGTTTTTATGACAGCCATGAAATTATAAAACAGTTAAAGCAACCCGTGATCGAAGGTTTAAGTACAATCATTATTTTTATGATTGTAATTTGTGGAATCTTTACTCGATCCCACGGAGGAACAAGTGTCCCGTTTGTCTTCTCTGCGGATGCCCATGGACTGTGTGTTTTACTGACGTAGGTTTATGTTCTGGATATGAGAAATCACGGAGATAGTCCTAAAATCTCAACTATGATGCTCGAAGAAATGGTTAACGACGTGGAAAATTTTTTGAAGAAGATCAATGAACCGGTTGTTTTAATTTGGCACAGTCTAGGAGGCATTGTTGCCATGGAACTAGCTTTCCAGAAGGTAAACTTGTAATTAAAATACTTAAGAGGTTTTAACGAAATCTGAAATAATAATTTTCGGTGTTTTCAGTCTTATCTTCTCAAAGAATTAATAATAATAGATACTACTGCATTGAGAATTCCAACGATGGAAGAAGAATTGTTTTCTTATATGTGTTCCTTCTTAAGAACAGTTCTGACCAATATAACACCAGATAGCTTCTTAAAAATGAAATCTATTGTAGAAAATCGGTTGAAAGGTATTATCAAGGTAAGTTTTAATAAAGTGGATTAAACCTGTAACGATGTTCATATGTAACAATTACAAGCGGTTGAACACGATTAGCTTTTTTATTGCAAACTGTAACTTAAAGTAGATTTTAAATTCTGTTCAACACGTGTTATGAGATTTTATTTTTAAAAAAATTTTTACGTTAATAATTTCTGTAAAAGGCAAAACACTTAATTTTAAGGGTAGAGACGTGTTTCTGAAGAAACAGCTTAAAATTCATACAAGTAAAACTTTTATTTAAGTCTAATTCTAGTCGAGATATGTCCCATATTCTCCTCTATCTCTACAGCCCCTTGAGTTCTGTACTCCAAAATTTAACAGCATCAATGTCCTTTATATACAAGTCGCCATGCCAAATTTTGTTTCTTAAACTTTACCCCATTCTGAAATATTAAACGTAATAGAAGCCAACAAACACCCAAGTATACACAAACTTTACATTTTTTTTTTTTGTTTCGGGAGTGTCAAAACGTAGAAAAATACAAAAATTCGGGGACGGTGAAAATTTGACAGTTCCCCATAATTTCTCTTGTGTTATTTGCACTATATTTTAAACTATAGATGTAAAATATATGAATTTTATAATATATTAGTTATGTAACTAAGAGTTATAGAACTGTCCTCATGATTCGTAAATAATTTGAGTCAGGAATTGGTACACATGCCAATGAAAGTTTCCTCTTGTATTTCAATTTTTGGGTTCAGGGAGAATCAAAATGTTGATAAACGTTGAAAATCATAATAGTCCACTCCAGCACGGAAACTTCAATTTTTGGGTTCAGGGAGAATCAAAATGTTGATAAACGTTGAAAATCATAAAAGTCCACTCCAGCACGGAAACTTCGTAAGTTTACTGCTGTGGCATGATTGTAAGGCAATCAATGGCTTAGCCCGGTCTTTGGATCGGGCGATGAGGGCTGTTGTTTGTGAATGGTCGCTACTTGCTTGGCACTTGGGCTGGGGAACTTGTCTCCCATCCAATAGAGGTGCTGTATAGGAGTAGTCGTACCGGATGCCAGATCGGTTTTACCGGTTGAGGCGTTCAATAAACTTTATTAACGTCGTTGTTTTGCAAAATCAATATTATATCAATATCAAAGCAAATATCGATATTATAGAAACAGAAATATGGAAGTCCATTAGGAAGAGTTACCCTCTGAGAGGATTTTACGGAAACGACACCTTGTTGATATACGGATCTTCCGATTACGTTTTGTAAGTAATTCCAATATGTGTTGGCTTCTACTGTTTTTTCTTTGTAACAAGGTATACACAGCTACACTTCCAGGTATACACAGAATGAACTCTACTCCATGTCGAAAATTCTGAAATTTTAGACATCGTTCCTCATCAAACATGTTTAATGTAAATAGATAGACCCAACGACATAAATCGTGTTTCCATGTTTCAATAGTTAGGTATAATAATTTCCTGCCGGATAGCCAAGGTGGTATTGTGTTGGTTATAGTAATGGACCTATATAACGTAAGTGGTCGCGCGAGAGAGAGTTTACAATAAATCGAGCGTTGGCGTAAACACCTGGAACTTGGTGAGATCCTCTATAGGTGAAGGTGATGGGTCGGACTGTCTGTTATTTGATTTGTGCCGACCACTGGAGGAGGTCGGCACGTTGGGAACATTCGAGATGCTGTGGCTATTTCGTGTTCGAAGATGAAGGTAATCCGTACTCAGAGGCATGTTCTATGTTAGTTGAGGACCGGGTGATGACTGTAACCATCGGAGGAACGTGTGGGACTTGTTGCATTAAGGAGAAATGGCCCCATTCAGCCGTCAGTTCTGATATTAAAACGATAGCGCACGGTCGAGAGGTCAAAGGATCAAGAAAAAGTGTCGCTTTCTCCGCCGTGAACGTGCAAAATAAGTTCTCAGGGCGTAAAGGATAATCAACAACGTTTGTTGTCAAAATAGGTATGATGAAATCGAAAAAAGATTTTCGTTAAAGTTCGGGTTCTCACAATTACAATAAGACAATGCAAGATATATGCAATTACAATATTTTATTTAGAAAAAAATTCAGCTACGAGTTACTTAACTTTCCCATAAACAACATTAAAACTGATGTGTCAGCTCTGTTACGATATTTTATTTAAAAAACTTTTTATAAAATTAATTAATATAAAATAGCAAAAAGCTCAATTCTGAGAGTAGGGACGGGTTTTATAAAATAATGTAAATGCTAATAAGGTGTAAAACTTCATTTAAGTTCGACCCAAATCAAGATACGACACACAATCCCCTCTCTATCTCCCCATTCTCTCAACCTTTAATACCAAAATTTAATAGCATTAATCCTCTAATACACAAATCTCCCTGCAAAATTTCAGGAATTTTTCACAAAAGAGGCAGAATTGTGCCCCCATACACACTATCATCCATACATACAGAAAAATCTGCAATTTTTTTTTCTCTCTCTCGACGTTTGAAGGTTCCCTGAGTCCAAAAATCTTGGAGGGTCATTTTTGATCGTTCTCCGTACTTTCCCTCTGTTATATATAAAACATCCGGGAAAGTAAAAATATATTTTGAAGGATGTGCGTGCCCACCAGTGGCCAAGCGGTTTTCGTACCCTGAACACTAGGGTTCAGAGTACGAAGGTCGTGGGTTCGCACCTTTCTCGGACGGGCTAGCCACGTGGAGTTTTCCGAGTTTTCTCCTCGTCTGTAACGCCTAAAAAAGGGCCAGTTTCCATTAAAAAGAGCTCTCGGAAGGTATTTTCCTAGGAAGATCGCCCAAGTGTTCCCTTGCCATAACTTAAACAGAAAGATGTGTAATTTTTTTCATTTCTAGATTTCAAGTTTACGAAAAATCATCATGTCGAATCTGATACAAGTTGACAACCAATTGAAATTGAAAGCAAATATCGATATTATAGAAACAGAAATATGGAAGTCCATTAGGAAGAGATACCCTCTGAGAGGATTTTACGGAAACGACACCTTGTTGATATACGGATCTTCCGATTACGTTTTGTAAGTAATTCCAATATGTGTTGGCTTCTACTGTTTTTTCTTTGTAACAAGGTATACACAGCTACACTTCCAGGTATACACAGAATGAACTCTACTCCATGTCGAAAATTCTGAAATTTTAGACATCGTTCCTCATCAAACATGTTTAATGTAAATAGATAGACCCAACGACATAAATCGTGTTTCCATGTTTCAATAGTTAGGTATAATAATTTCCTGCCGGATAGCCAAGGTGGTATTGTGTTGGTTATAGTAATGGACCTATATAACGTAAGTGGTCGCGCGAGAGAGAGTTTACAATAAATCGAGCGTTGGCGTAAACACCTGGAACTTGGTGAGATCCTCTATAGGTGAAGGTGATGGGTCGGACTGTCTGTTATTTGATTTGTGCCGACCACTGGAGGAGGTCGGCACGTTGGGAACATTCGAGATGCTGTGGCTATTTCGTGTTCGAAGATGAAGGTAATCCGTACTCAGAGGCATGTTCTATGTTAGTTGAGGACCGGGTGATGACTGTAACCATCGGAGGAACGTGTGGGACTTGTTGCATTAAGGAGAAATGGCCCCATTCAGCCGTCAGTTCTGATATTAAAACGATAGCGCACGGTCGAGAGGTCAAAGGATCAAGAAAAAGTGTCGCTTTCTCCGCCGTGAACGTGCAAAATAAGTTCTCAGGGCGTAAAGGATAATCAACAACGTTTGTTGTCAAAATAGGTATGATGAAATCGAAAAAAGATTTTCGTTAAAGTTCGGGTTCTCACAATTACAATAAGACAATGCAAGATATATGCAATTACAATATTTTATTTAGAAAAAAATTCAGCTACGAGTTACTTAACTTTCCCATAAACAACATTAAAACTGATGTGTCAGCTCTGTTACGATATTTTATTTAAAAAACTTTTTATAAAATTAATTAATATAAAATAGCAAAAAGCTCAATTCTGAGAGTAGGGACGGGTTTTATAAAATAATGTAAATGCTAATAAGGTGTAAAACTTCATTTAAGTTCGACCCAAATCAAGATACGACACACAATCCCCTCTCTATCTCCCCATTCTCTCAACCTTTAATACCAAAATTTAATAGCATTAATCCTCTAATACACAAATCTCCCTGCAAAATTTCAGGAATTTTTCACAAAAGAGGCAGAATTGTGCCCCCATACACACTATCATCCATACATACAGAAAAATCTGCAATTTTTTTTTCTCTCTCTCGACGTTTGAAGGTTCCCTGAGTCCAAAAATCTTGGAGGGTCATTTTTGATCGTTCTCCGTACTTTCCCTCTGTTATATATAAAACATCCGGGAAAGTAAAAATATATTTTGAAGGATGTGCGTGCCCACCAGTGGCCAAGCGGTTTTCGTACCCTGAACACTAGGGTTCAGAGTACGAAGGTCGTGGGTTCGCACCTTTCTCGGACGGGCTAGCCACGTGGAGTTTTCCGAGTTTTCTCCTCGTCTGTAACGCCTAAAAAAGGGCCAGTTTCCATTAAAAAGAGCTCTCGGAAGGTATTTTCCTAGGAAGATCGCCCAAGTGTTCCCTTGCCATAACTTAAACAGAAAGATGTGTAATTTTTTTCATTTCTAGATTTCAAGTTTACGAAAAATCATCATGTCGAATCTGATACAAGTTGACAACCAATTGAAATTGAAAGCAAATATCGATATTATAGAAACAGAAATATGGAAGTCCATTAGGAAGAGATACCCTCTGAGAGGATTTTACGGAAACGACACCTTGTTGATATACGGATCTTCCGATTACGTTTTGTAAGTAATTCCAATATGTGTTGGCTTCTACTGTTTTTTCTTTGTAACAAGTTACTTGATTGTATTACTAGAGAAACGGACATCGAAGATATGAAGAAAATGTTTCCAAAACTGCAAGTCGTTCATACGAAAGAATGCAGTCACTGGATTCANACGGAAACGACACCTTGTTGATATACGGATCTTCCGATTACGTTTTGTAAGTAATTCCAATATGTGTTGGCTTCTACTGTTTTTTCTTTGTAACAAGTTACTTGATTGTAACATTATTTCTAGAGAAACGGACATCGAAGATATGAAGAAAATGTTTCCAAAACTGCAAGTCGTTCATATGAAAGAATGCAGTCACTGGATTCATACGGACAAACCGGACGAACTGATGCAAATTATCGTGCAACATCTCTCGAAGAATTGTTCTTCCTAGACAATGCATCCTGTAATTTTTGATACATTGTAAAAGTATAGAAAACTTTGTTACATAGTATGTACTTGAGAGAATTTTGTTCTGCGTGCTCATTACTTGGTTTTGTAAAGGGTGACACTTGCACTCAAAAGAGTTCTAGGTCTATACTTTAAGTGCAAAAATAAATCGAACTTTTAATATAACTTTTATAAGTAAAGATTAAAATTCACAGACAACTTCTGATGTACAGCCGATATTTTTCTACTGTTTCTGTCTGTGTTCAATAAGATCTTCTAGCAAGTCCATTATGGTATAGCTGACTTGTATGTAGGCAGGGTAAATAGTAAATTTATTCGGCAGACGACGTATGTACGTTAATACAGTAGAGCATGGTTGCACAGACTTATGAAGACTGGGGGCCACTCGGGCAAATCATGAACTGATGGCGGGCCGGCCGCCAGAAGTATAGGTAATTAAAGACAATAAAGAATTGATAATAATTTATTAAAATTCAAAAAGAATTTATTAATTTGAAGCGTGGCACTGCATAGTGCTTACAATCTTTTTTATATTTGGCTAAACAATAATATTCCTGATAATCATTTAATAATGTCTCTACTAATATCATTTAATAACACATTGTGCTAATTGATTTATTGTAGCTTGTATATCTTCAATGTCAAAAATGCTTCTTTTAGATACGAATTTATATGTTGTTATTCAATTACAGTCAAACCTCAGGTTTCGAATAGTTGTTCGAAAACCGAAACAAATTGTTTCTTAAATGTAGTTTGTGTTCGGGTGAATTTCATAAAAAATCTGATGCATTGTTACACATACGGTTCTGTCTTCAGTTAAAGAAATATTTAGTTTTTTGTTGCATAGAGGTAACATAAGGGGGTCTTCTAGGTCTGAAATTAAACCGTAAATGGATATTATCAAAACACTGAATAAACTGGATTTATTAGAAAAATAATATCAAGATGAAAACCTGTTTAGAAAATTAAGGGAAATCGAACAAATCCCTATGCAGATTACTCATTTCGTAGTTTTCATCATCGAAACCACGTACGTAAAGATTGATTTGACAAGAGGAACCAATTATCAGTATAAGGTTGTAGTATTTCAGATTCGTAGTTTTTGTTGTTTAACACTCAAATTATGAGGACTGTTCATATAAAAATTAATATTTATATTAATGATTTTATAACAAACAGATTGCTAATATTAAATATATTTATAAAATTCTAACTATGTGAAAATTTAAAGTACAACTATATTCTAGTGAACTTCTTAGTATTATCCTGTAATAAAACTTCTTTTGAGAACTTAATTTAAAATTTTATAATCTTAATCTTCATCCCTAAAACTTCTTGCAATAGAATTTCTAATTGAAATAGCTTTGGTGTTGTTTATCCCTATGACACAAATTCTCCCTGATGAACAATCAGACATGTTTTCTCTATTGGATCAACCCTCTCCTCACACAAATTATGTAATATACAACAAGTTTTAATTACAGTCGACCCCCTATAACACTGTTGATTATTCCGTTTTATACGAATTCCATGTTGTACGAGTGACTTAGATTTTACAAATACGTGAGCCGGGCCGTGAACGGCTCACGTATTTGTAAAATCTAAGTCACTCGTACAACATGGAATTCGTATAAAACGGAATAATCAACAGTGTTATAGGGGGGTCGACTGGTA
>NW_019384864.1:442366-450340 GCF_000671375.1 Centruroides sculpturatus
TATCGTTTGACACGAACAAAAGCATTGAAATGGCGACAACGAGCAAAAGAAAAGGCATGTGTTGTAGCCATGATTTGTTCTACGCTTCCTAGTGATCGAATTTGGAAGATCCCAAGAAATCAGAAATGGTGGGAAGAGTGTGTTCCTGCAATGGATGAAGTAAGTTGGCGTGAAAACTTTAGAGTTTCTAGAGAAACGTTTAATTTCTTATGTGCTGCATTACCTGAAATGAAAAGAAATAATACTCACTTGAGACGATGTATTTCTACAGATAAAAGAGTAGCAATTGCTCTATATACATTGGCATCGTCGTCTGAATATAGGACTATTTCACATTTGTTTGGTGTAGGAAAATCCACCGTTTGTAAAATTGTTATAGACTTCTGCAATGCAGTTATAAATAATTTAATGTCTACCGCTATCCAGTTTCCACAGACTAGAAATGAAATTGACTTAAAAATTCGTGATTTTTACGAGATTTGGAATTTTCCACAATGCTTTGGATCAATTGATGGAACACACATTCCTATTTCACCACCAAAACAAGACTGCATTGACTATTACAACTATAAAGGATGGTATTCTATGGTCCTCCTTGCTGTTGCAGATGCCAAATATATGTTTACATATATAAATGTAGGATCTCCTGGAAGGAATAATGATGCACACATTTTAAAAAATTCTCACTCTCTTTTAACATGCCTACAAAATATAAACTCCTTAGAATTAGGGGAAAGAATTGGTGGAGAAGTTGTGCCACCTTTAATTATTGGTGACTCTGCTTTTCCTTTACAGCCAACTTTAATGAAACCATTTCCAAGTAAAACAGAGGATGAAATAGAAAAAATATTCAATTTTAGATTATCTAGAGCACGACGAGTAGTGGTAAATGCCTTTGGAAGGTTAAAAGCAAGATTTTGAAGACTTTCTAAACGAATGGATAATAGGATTAATATATCAAAACAAATACAGTCGACCCTCTATAACACTGTTGATTATTCCGTTTTATACGAATTCCATGTTGTACGAGTGACTTAGATTTTACAAATACGTGAGCCGGGCCGTGAACGGCTCACGTATTTGTAAAATCTAAGTCACTCGTACAACATGGAATTCGTATAAAACGGAATAATCAACAGTGTTATAGAGGGTCGACTGTATTTGTTTTGATATATTAATCCTATTATCCATTCGTTTAGAAAGTCTTCAAAATCTTGCTTTTAACCTTCCAAAGGCATTTACCACTACTCGTCGAGCTCTAGATAATCTAAAATTGAATATTTTTTCTATTTCATCCTCTGTTTTACTTGGAAATGGTTTCATTAAAGTTGGCGGTAAAGGAAAAGTAGAGTCACCAATAATTAAATGTGGCACAACTTCTCCACCAATTCTTTCCCCTAATTATAAGGAGGATTCCCTTAAATTTGTAGTCATGTTAAAAAAATGTGAGAATTTTTTTAAAATGTGTGCATCATTATTCCTTCCAGGAGATCCTACATTTATATATGTAAGCATATATTTGGCATCTGCAACAGCAAGGAGGACCACAGAATCCCACTTTTATAGTTGTAATAGTCAATGCAGTCTTTTTTTGGTGGTGAAATAGGAATGTGTTTTCCATCAATTGATCCAAAGCATTGTGGAAAATTCCAAATCTCGTAAAAATCACGAATTTTTAAGTCAATTTCATTTCTATTCTGTGGAAACTGGAAAGCGGCAACATTAATACAGGGCTGTGGAGTCGCGTAAAAATCTACCGACTTCAACTCCGACTCCGACTCCGTTTCATATACATAACAAGTTGGTAAGTAAAAGGGAGTCGGAGTCGGCGGATTTTTTGACGACTCCAACTCCGACTCCGACTCCGGCTAAAACACCAAAACTCCACGACTCCAACTCCGACTCCACAGCCCTGCATTAATAAAGGCGCCGACAAAAACGTTTCGTAATAACCTGTATTCCAAATTAAAAACATACAAATATTTTATATATATATAATATTTAAATGTCATTAGATAATATTTTTATAATAGCATTTTTTTAGAATAAAATTATTATTTTTTTAATAATAAAAATTACAAAGGCGCCATTTTTATTCTTGGCCACAAGCGTCCAAAATGCTAGTTACGACTCTGTGAACCAGATTTTAGATGGTATTAGATCATGCGGTTTGCAAGGCAGACCGTGAAGAGCTTATCTATAGTGTTTGAAAGCGCAATCGGCCTTCAGTTGTTGATGTCGTTACAATCGCTTTTCTTGAAAAACATAACGGTGTGGGATTCTTGCCAGGAAGCAAGAGTGTGTTCAATGCGCTGACAAGTGTTAACAACTGTGGAGAGGATGGTGCCATTGAAGACCAATTGCCGCCAATGGAGATTCCGAAAGCAGTCCGGGCCAGAGGTGATGTTCTGACAACGTGAGAGGGGAGCTACGACCTCGACAGGGGTGAAGGAGGCGCCGAATGGGTCGTTGTCAGTGGGAGCCACGTGGACTGCAGTCAGGCAGTGGAGTGGTCACAGCAGCAGCAGATGCGTAGACGTTGCTGATGTGGTTCTCGATGGTTTTCTTGTCAATTTGGCAGTATTAGTTGTGTCCACCTGTAATATTATAGTGAGGTTTTCTTATTAAAGGATTGACGCTCTTAAATTTTAGTTGTAAAAAAAGGCGAGGGAGTGGGGAGATAAAAGGAAGACGTTTGTGTTTCCAGTAGGGTCGGACTTCATGACGATTTTAATTCTTATAAGTGTTTTATATTTTATTTTTTGTAAAACCCATACTTATCTCAAAATTAACCTCTTTGCTATTTTATTGTAGGTAGAAAAATATTCTATAAGAGATGGCACCACTAAATGTTTCCAGGAAAGTTCAGCAACTCGTTGTTGATTTTGTAAAGTGATTATTTCCGTTTCGTTTGGTGGTGAGGAAACATTGTGCTTTTAAAATATATATTTAGAATAGACACAGATAGATCATAATATTAACTATATTTACACTATTGCATTTGTAGACATTTTTATGCGTGTTATACAGCTAAAAAGGTAAAAACAACTGTGTTTGGTGTCGGGAACAAATTAATTCGTTTTATGTTGTTTCTTATGGGGAAATTTGTTTTGTTTTTGTTTGAAAACAAGTCGGTTTTTGAACGACATTTAGGAACGAATTAAAGTTTCACTACAAATTTCTTTTCATCTGTCTTCATATTTTGTTTATACAAATATTTAATCATTTGTTTTCTTTCGACTGGATTTCTTGAAAAATATTTATATTGTTGTATCTTCCATTAATATAATGAACATTATTTTGTTAAATTAAACAATGCAATGTAATAATTACACGTTAACAATAATCACAAAATTTGTCGCTTTTTTGAAACCAGAAATTGTCACAACTCCAGCGAATGGTAAGTGTCATTACTGAAATTATTTCAACTTGAAAAGACTTTTAATATTCTTCGTATTCTTGAATTATGTGTCTTTCAATGATGAGAATACAAAATTTTACAACAATTGTTAAACTTAGACAATTTATATCGATCTGGATATTCTAACATAAAAATACTACAATATAATTACATATATTATTTATATTTGTTTAATAAGGAGGCCGCTTCGAGTGACAAAAATGGCGGCATTAAATGCAAGGTTTGCAAAAGTGAGTTTTCAAACAAAAGGCAATTCCTCGAACATCTGAAGGAGAATCCGAAGTGCGAAAAGTTCACTTGTGACGAGTGTCGGAAACAGTTTACTCGTATCTCCAGTTTGAAAGCACACAAGTTAATCATACATTCAAACGAAAAGAAATTCAAATGCGAAGAATGTGATTTTTCTACCGGACATAAATCAAGTTTGAGAAAACACAAAAATAAACACTCAAAAACAGAAGTTTATAAATGTAGCTATTGTAAATTTTCAACTATATGGAAAGACAGTTTAAACGACCATTTTTTGTTAAAACATTCGAAAGAACCGAATATTACTGAAAAAGTAAGTATTTATTAAGAAATTTTTTAAAGGAAATTCAGTCTATATTCGTACAAACAATTAACACTTTAACTGAAAATTCTTGATAGTCATTTTTTATAATTTTTTTATTATAATTTATAATTTTAAGTGTTCAAATTATTCGTGTTTGTCAGACATTTTTATTGCGATTTTTTAATTTAAGAGCAACAAATAAAAAATTCTATATCTTTGATTATAATTCTTGTGCTTTTTTTAAACTCTTTTTGCCCCGCGGACAATAAGACGGTCACTTTTTGCAAGCCCATTATGATTCGGCCAGACCCACAATGGGGCTGCCGGGTGGTGAGGGACCTATCCGAACGGACCACCCCCGACAAATTACTAGGATTTTTCGATCCGGGGTTCCCCAAAGTGGTAGGCTGCCACCTTGACCGCTCGGCCATCCGGCCGCTGTAATTCTTGTGCTAATGTGTATATACTTAATTGTATATTATTAATGTTTTCGATATTATATAAGCTTTTGACATTCTATATAAAAATAGTAGTTTCTATAATATAATTTTGGCTTAGCTTCCGCCGAGATTTCTGGATTTGGAAAAATATCAATGCAAAGTTTGCTCGAAATTATTTTCTACTCCATTTGCTTTAAAACGTCACGAGAGAAAACATACGGGAGAAAAACCCTTTCAGTGTGATTATTGTTTTCGAAAATTTACACGACAAGAGAACTTAAATCAACACAAGCGAATAATTCATTCAATAGTAGAAAAACAGTTTTCCTCTCAGGTAAATAAAAATATATTTAAATAATATTCTAGTTTAAAATAAACAATAAATCACAAATAGGTAATAATTTCTATAGTAACATATACTTGGTCTATGTGTAGAGAATCTTTTAACTGTAAATTTGTTGATTTCGTAACGGTCTTTTTTGTATTATAATAACAATGAAAATCTATGACATGAATATAGTTTTTAACAATATGCAGTTGATTGGTATGATTCACAATTATTTACAAACGGTTTCACAATATTAAAGATTCTTAAAGCGATTTTAATTATTTTCCATTCAATTATTTTTGTGATACAGTAGAGCCTCGATTATCCGACTCAATTGGAGACTGGGGATGGTCGGATAATTGAAAAGTCGGATAACCGAAAAGTATGAAAAAATCAATTATTAATGTAGTATATTATTGTATCCCATGTAATTAGTATATTAGTATATCGCTATTAACCTACTTCGCGTTGAATTTTCCTCCATGTTAAGCCTATGAAATTAAAAAAAAAAAATAAGAATCGTCACTATTGTATCGTTAAAAATTAGAAAATTAAGTTTCGTTTAAATACTGGCTCCCTTTTATGGTCGAATGATTGTTGCCAGCTAAAACAAGTAAAAATAATATTAAAGTAGCCAAGACATAGCCAAATATTGTACCGCCACATCACTAGCGGACATTTGAAATTTGCCGACTAGGACGGTCGGTTAACCGAGGTGACAGTTAATCGATTCTCTACTGTAATATTTCTTTGCTTATTCCAGAAAATTGAATCCCAACTATCTAGATCACAAGTCAGTGCATCAGATACTACTTAAATTTAAATAAATACGCAAAAGAAGCCCAAATATTCAGTCCTGCTAATGGGGTCTAAATATACTGCTATACCTGGGACAAGGGTGCATAAGACATCGGGGCCAAGCGATTTTGTTCCAGAACACTCGGAGTTCGGTCGTGGGTTCGCGCCTCGCCCGAACGGGTTGGCCACGAACAGATTTCCGGGTTTTTTCTACGTCTGTAACGCCTGAATAGAAGCCAGTTACTCATAAAAGATTTTCTAGAAGGCATTTACCTAGTGTTTCATAGCCGTAACTTAACAAAATAAACAAACAAACACAGGAAATCGTTGGAAAAGAGTTAAACAGTGTCCTTAGAAAGGTTTTTTTATTGTATCGGATATTTAAATTTTACAAATGTCGGTGCCATCAAGTGTTTACAAATTGTAGCTCATTTTAAACATCGCTGATGGTCAAAGTTGATTCACAAACAAAAGTATTTCATAACGTTTAAGTAAATTATGTTTAAATAATGTTTAAGTAAATCGACATTCTATCATTGTTATGGTAGTTCTGATATTAGTTTTAAATTAAATGTAAAAAGCATCATAGAATGGTATAAAAAGGAATTGCATAATTATCAATATTTTTCAATTGTTTAGCAAATTACAGGAGAAGGTACATCAAAATCTTTTAAAATGTCGGAACAGAGTGAGATGCACTCTTCTGCCGAAATCTCAGCAACGAGTTCGATACAAGAGGAACACCTTAAAACAAACGAGAAAGATAAAACTTTGCAATTTTCTGAAAAATTATGGCAATGTCATCAATGTCGCTTTACTACAAACTCCGAGAAGGAATGGTTCCAACATAAACAGACACACGTCGATGAAGCCCCATGCACATCAAAGGTATTTAATTGTTGTATTCTGTTTAAAAGTTTTAGTACTTTGTAAATAAACATTCAATTTGAGTTAGGAAAAGACACCAGCACACTATCCCTTCTATACTATAAATTATAGTATAGGAAAGTAAATTTGTAGTTTATAAAATCGAGTTTCTCACAACTTTATGAAGAAATTACATTGCAATTTACTTCTTCTATATCTAATAAATAACTGGTGAAATCAGGTTGAAAAAGTGGAGCTCAGCAAAAATATCTAAATAAAAGAAACTTTTAAAAGTTCTGGCATAAGAATAATGGACGCATCAGTTAAGAATCATCAGTTAGGGAATAAGAATAGTGGAAGATTTGACAGTAAGACTGTTGATGCCAATAAAGTTTAAATTACATAGAGTACAACTACAGGGAAGTTTGGAGGAAACAGTCATCATGATAATAAATCAGATAAACATCGTCCCAGAAAAAGGCTTCGAGTTTTACTTTGTGCCTTAATGTCGTCGCTCTACATTCATTTCGTTGAACGTTAGAACACGTTTGAACAGTGTCAGCGAAGAAAGTTTGAGGCACGAAGTAAAGCTAGAAGCTTATTTCTCTGACGATGTTAATTTTTCCGATTTATTATCACGATGACCGCTTTCTGTAAAATTTCTTGTAGTTTCTGTGTAATGTGAACTTTATTCACATGTTGAGTTTCACTGTCAATTCTGCCTCTACTATTATTATGCAAGAACTTTCAAAAGTTACTTTTATTGTGATATTTCTGTCCAGCTCTCAGTATTCAGCCTGGTTTCGCCAGTTTTTTTAATGAGATTTCAAGTATTTTTAGTTACAGATAACTTTATAAGAGAATAGTTTTTAAGATAACTTATGCGACATTCATAACTGGTGATATATTTACGTGACAGTCACGTGTAGTGTGCAGATTTTTTTGTGTCACAGGAAATAAGTGTGGAAAATCTGGTGCAGATCCAGGAAAGGCATTAAAAGTTAATAAAAAATGTTAAATCAGGAGTATGCAGGTTCTCGTGGTAGTCTATATTTTTTTTTCAGTGTCTCAAAAAATAAATTTAATATAAAATATAATAAAAAGCTAAGAACAAAGGGAAGCAAATATTCTATCATCTATACACAGTACTAGACAAAAAAACTCAAAACAAATATTTGAAAGAACTCGAAGGATCAAATTTGACACGATTCCAATATTATCCCTTGTTATGTATAAGCACATAAGAATTACAAATTAAAAATGAGACATTATTTTATAAATATTCTATTTTTAAATTATTAGGCTTGTATTAATAGATTAAAAGTAACCACTAAACGTCACGTCAGGCGTAGACGATCCACAAATGAAATGTTCATATTTAAAAAATAAACTGTAATTTTATAAATACAATAACACTGTTGATAATTCCGTTTTATATGAATTCCATGTTGTACGAGTCACTTAGATTTTACAAATACGTGTGTCGGGCTGTGAACGGCTCACGTATTTGTAAAATCTAAGTGACTCGTACAACATGGAATTCATATAAAACGGAATAATCAACAGT
>NW_019384864.1:450778-455006 GCF_000671375.1 Centruroides sculpturatus
TCGATGTTAAGCCTAACGAAGACTATTGTATCGTTAAAAATTATTTTTTTATTTTGTACGAACAAAATAAATATATTAAAAAATATAAAAACAATAAAAAATGATACTTCAGAAGTTAATTTAGTATCAAAAACGTAAAATATTTGAGTAGCCCAAGACATAGCCAAAGATTGCAGCGCCACGGCACTGGCGAAAATTTAAATTTGCCAACTGGAATTATTTCGGATGATTGACTTTCGGATAATCGACGCTTTACTGTATTTTAAATTTTATCCAAATCAGTTTGTTGGTCTTGAAGATATTAATGGTCAAATTTGGCACTTTAACTTTACACGCGTGGCTGAGCTCTACTGATCCGATGTTATATTAATAAATATTACACAATCGGATGAGAATTCATTAACGATGATACACATTTACTTTTAACCACAAATTAGATTTGTGACTGAAGAAATGTTGAGTTCCCATTTGCGAATGATAAATTGAATTCTGTTTGCATTTCAAAATTGAAATTTATTCGAAAGAAAGTTTTTCATTTTGTTTTGTATAAAAATTGAATTCAAATAATAATAATTTATATATTCGTTGTTGCAGGAACAGGAAGAAACAGATCCAGAAGTGTTCAGAGCATCCGAAATTCTCGTGGACATGAGAAAGAAAAGATTGGAAATGATGAATGATAAAAAGAAAAGTCCTGATCTCGATACACCGCCAAGTTCACATTAACATGCGAATATTTAATATTGATGTTATCTAAACTTTTTTTTTTTTTTTCAAAACTGCAAAAAGAGATTTTCAAAATGGAATACTTTCATGCGAAATTCATACGATTGGTTTCTAAGTTTTAATTTTCGAAGAATTAAACTAGTTTCTTGACAGAGTGTTTATTGTCTTATATTTGTAATTGTTAATAATTGAATTACACACGTATTAAACAATTAATTACTTTCTCGGCTCTGTTATATACATAAAAGAGGAAAAGTATGGCCATAGGTCAAAAAATGTTCTTAGGATTTATACATTTTTGGACTCGGGACACCTTGCATTTCGAAATTTCGGGGTTATTTGTGTATGCATATACAGTATGTTATTGTGTGTGTGTGTGTTTGTGTGGCACAATTTTGTTCACCCTGTTTGAAACTTAATAACTCGTGCGCTTCTTGTCGAAAATTTCCGAAATTTAGCAGGGTAATTTGTATATTAGGGGATGTAATGGTATTAAATTTTGTTGGTTAAAAGACTAGGGGTGTAAAGATGAACGGGAATTCTGTCATATCTTGAGAAGAGCCAGACTCGATGACTATTTTTCACGTTATTAGTATTCACAACTTTTTTATAAAATTCAATAGTTATTATCGAAACTTTCTGGGCAGCATTTAAATTGCGTGTGACGCCTCTGTTATGATATTTATATTTTTAAAACATTTTTATATTTTTTAATTATTATAAAATGGCAAAAAGTTGAATTTTAAAAGTAGACAGGAATTTTACAAAAACTTGTAAATACTGGTAACGAGTAAAATCCTTATTAACTCGGACTCTCCTTTATCTCATCACTCCTCGACCTCTAAGTAACAAAATTTAATACCATCAACCCTCAATACAAAAATTTCGCTGCAAAATTTTAGGAATTTTTGACAAGAAGTATCGGAGTTATTAAACTTCAAATAGCCCGAATAGAATCGTTTCACACACAAAGAACCACATTTATTTTTAAAAAAACGAAATACTTTTTTTGGTATTTTTGGATATTTTAAGTTCCCGAAAGTCTAAATATGGGGAAGACGTTTTTTCCATTCCTCAAACTTTTCCTCTGTTATATATAAAAGATTTTGTATTTATAATAATAAATATGAAATATTTCAGAAACCGAAATGTGTTTAAAATATATTATACCATTTTATAATATAAAACCGTAACTTAATCTTTAATTTTTCAAACGACAAATTTATAACTTGAAATGAATTATTGATATTTGCTCTCTGAATTAGAAAAAAAAACTTTTCGTAGCAAGTATAAAAACGATTTACCAAATTTACTTTCTCAGTTTGCGCAAATATATTCACTTAATAAATAAGAACACTTTACTTTCTGAAATTGCTAATCTGATCAGAATAGACTTCAATGCTTTACACTTCGAATTAAATCACTAATCTCTTGCTATGTACAAACTGAAGGGGTTAAAACACTAATGACGACACGAGATTATTCTTATACAAGTAAAAAAGTATTTTAATGTGCAATAAATTTTCAATAAAGATGAGATTTATATATTGTTGAATTATTTTCTTTCACGAACTTTTGTCAAAATATTGCAGAAATCATTAGGTTCAATTCGTCTTAAATGTCGAATTTAGAGGCTATTTACAATACTTTCGCATGAAATAAATAGATTTTGAAAATCTCTCGTTGAAATTTTTAAAAACTGGATAGAATATGAATCAATATTGAACATTCGTAGGATATTGTGAAGTTGGCATTGTATCGGGATCAACCAATTTCTTTTCTTCCTTCATCTTTTCCAAACTTTTCTTTTTCATTTGAGAATTTCGGATACTCTGACCAAGAAGACTTCTCTTCATTTGAGAATTTCGGATACTCATCTCAATCTGTTTCTTCCTGTTCCTGCAACAACGAATATTTAAATTATTATTATTTGAATTCAATTTTTATACAAAAGAAAATGAAAAAACTTTCTTTCGAATAAATGTCAATTTTGAAATGTAAACAAAGTTCAATTTATCATTCACAGATGGAACTCAACACTTCTTCAGTCACAAATCTAATTTGTGGTTAACAGTAAATGGGTATCATCGTTGATAAATTCTCATCCGATCGTGTATTATTTATAACATCGATATAGTAGAGCTCAGCCACACTTCTATTGTTAAAGTGCCAAATTTGACAATTAATATCTCCGAGACCAACGAGCCGATTTGGATAAAATTTAAAATATTTAGTGTCCGCAGTGAGAAGTGCGATTATCTTAAATTTTGAATAAGTTCGTTGGAATGTTCTGTATCTAGACAATAGCAAATTTAGCATTTTTTCCATTAGATTTACAACGATAGAGATTTTGGTCGCACCATGTTATCGGAAAATCTAGAAGAAGTATGTGTATGTTTAATAGTTCTTTCGAGATCTGTCCAACTGTTTTGTAGTCTTTTTGAAGGTTTTATTTAAATATATTGGGTATTTACAACCTATTTTTTAAATATGAACATTTCATTTGTGGATCGTCTACGCCCTGACGTAACGTTTTGAGGTTACTTTTAATCTATTAATAAAAGCCTAATAATTTGAAAATAGAATATTTATAAAATAATGTGCCATTTTTACTTTTGTAGTTCTTATGTGACTGTACATAACAAGGGATTTAAATAAATTTTCATTACTTGTTAATAACGCGTTAAGTGACGAAAAAAACAACTATGCCTTTATATGTACAGGCCTACTTGTTAGTAAAAGCTAATTAAACACTGCAACAAAGAAAAAAAACGAAAATGTATGTTTGTTAATATAATATTAAATGACTAGTATTTTGGAGGAATGAAATTAATTAAAATGATTAATGAATGAGTCTCGAAAGTTAAAATGACAAGTGATGCAATATCGCGTGATTATCCGAAAAATCTCACTTGGCACAAAATACAGTGTCCAAACAGTATTACAGTTAAATATAATGTTAATTAAATCAGACGTTTATTGTACATGATACTTTGGATTTTAATTGCTTAAAAGAGCATAAAAATTCATTTTTTCATTATGTTTTATGTCATTATTCAATTTCGTCCATTTAATTAGATCAAAGTAACGATTTACTAGAAATAAAAAATTTAATACACGACCCTTCCCTCATACACAAACTTTCCCGCCGAATTTTAGAAATTTTCGGCAGAAAGCGCAGAAGTTATTAAGCTTCAAAGAAGGTGAACAAAATCATGTCCCTCACACATATATACAGCAGCGGCCTTATCCATTGCGAGGCCCTGGGCGGCAGATCTTTGCGAGGCCCTTGTCCTATGTGAATTGAAATAGTAGGCACTTATTAATATTAATATAAACTGTACTATAAATTTAATTTATTTTATTGTTATAACTAATAGCCAAGGATAAAATAAAAAGTTTTAAATATCAACTTTTTTCTACTTGGTTGTTGCGCGAGGCCCCTCCAAGAGCGAGGCCCCGGGCGATTGCCCTGCTCGCCACCCCCTAAGGCCGCCACTGC
>NW_019384864.1:464962-498200 GCF_000671375.1 Centruroides sculpturatus
TCACCTTTGGGACTGGGGGTATGGTCGGAACGCAAAAAAGGTCGGATTATCAGAAAAAAGTAAAATAAACAATCTTCCCCTTTGTCGAGTCTTTGTAGCACTGCTAATTTTTCATTTAATGAAAGAGTAACGTGTTTACATTTCACTCCTGACATGTTGAAAACACACACAAAACTGTGCACGTACACACAATGTAAAACATATACTGTAACGAACACAGAAAAACGCCACGGACAGTGAGTCACCGACAAGTCAGGACAAGTTTCTCGACTCCGACCACGGTCGGATTAACCGGAGTGACGGACTAGCCGAGGGCAGAGTAGAGGGGTTCTACTGTACTTAAAATATATTGTTTGTTATTATTTAAAAGGTATATGTATCTTTCTAACATAAAACATAATTCAATATATGTCTAACTAATTAAATTTACCTGATGTATAATACTGCAAACTTTTGACTAGTAATTGTTATTTAAATCCAACAAATTCTTTTAAGACATTGAATGAATTAATAAGAAGAAACTGTGTAAAATGAATATTTGTCTTTCAACTACTGTTTATAGTTGTTGTCATAATGATAGTAAGTTTTATATATACAGTATACATATATATTTGTGTGTTTAACACATATTACAGGAATTTCACTATGCTAGTAGAGACAAATACCTACTATCTGTGGCTGTAGCTGCTCCAAAAACAATTATCGATGTTTCCTATGATGTACCAAAGATAGCAAGGTAAGCAATCTGTCATTAACATCTTTGTTATGTTCAGATATTTTATTAGTTTTCATTTTTACATTTATAAAACAGAGTAATTTCAATAATTTTCATTTTTATGTTTATAAAACAGATACGTCGATTTTGTCAATCTAATGTCTTATGATTATCATGATTATTCCAAATACATGCCATTTACTGGACATAATAGTCCATTATTCAGGAGAAGTATTGAGAGAGGTTATTTTGCCACTCTAAACACGGTAACTTACTGATAAATTTTATTGATATTGATGATTATTTTTCATTGGTGGAATACATGTGTTTCATGTAATACTGTAGGCATGGTCTGCACAATATTGGTTGGAGAAAGGTTTACCGAGATCAAAATTATTAGTGGGAATTCCAACGTATTCACATAGTTATAAATTAGCCGTTCCTTACATGCATGGTTTCGATGCTCCGGCTGTTGGTACTGGTCTTGGAGAGTTAACATATTCTGAGGTAATGAATTTGAAATTTTTAAATTATATTTAAACACATACTATAATACTGTAATGTATAAATAATACATACTATTCACTAAATAATACAATATAAATTTTTAATTTAAGGTATGTAACTTTTTAAAAGAAGGTGGAATTCGTGTTTTTGATAAAGAAAGTCAAGTTCCTTACACTTATAAAAATCTAAATTGGATTGGTTATGATGATTATCAAAGTGTTTCAGCAAAGGTATGATGATCTGAAAATTTTATAATGTTTAAGTAAACATATAATTCAATTATTGATAGTTTTGTATCATATATAGAGGGAAAACTAGAAGGACAAAATCTTTCCTTGCATTGTAGATAGATTTATTGATATATAATAATATCAATGCAGATATTGTCTGTGCACTGATTTATAGCTTCTACATGTAAAAATTTTTACAATGCAAAGAGATGTATCAATAGATTATCATCAATTAGTATTATTAGTAATATTAGTATTAGGTTTGTTTATATCAGTAGAATCTGTTGCTTATACTCCTACTCAGAAGTTAGCATAATCTGTAGATTTATACAGATATCTACATCTGTAGTATGGTAACTTCTAGTAGAGATAATGGTGTTACATCACATCCATTAGATGAGAATTTATACATCTACTCAGAAGCTAGCATAACTCAAATGTGACCTATGGGTTATGATAGCTTTATCATCATGTATTCTTAAGTTTAAAGAAAGAATGATATAGCTAGCATCACTCTATTACTATTTTATAAAGGCTTTAAAACCAGTCTAGAATAAGCCATAATGAGAGTTGCACATCTACTTTATCTCAGAGTAGACTAGTACATGCTTGAGCTATTTCACTTCTCTATTTTGTGCAACTTTTAAATTTCCTCTGTATTCTTTAGACCCATTGGATAATGAAGATGGATTTTGGTGGAGCAATGACCTATGATCTAAACTATGATGACTGGAAGGGAAGTTGTGATGGGAAGACAAAGTTTCCACTGCATCAAATAATTCGAAGTATTCTCTGTGATAAAAAAGCCAATTGTGATTAGCAGCATTAAGTTCTTAATTAATTTATTTATTCAATGTTTAATGTAAAGTTAAGTTAGTTTATCAAGTAACTGCATGGGAATGAACAAGCTCAGACAAACTTCATTTCATCATTGTTCTAGTCATCATTTTACCACTTCAACTATATATAAGTATTTATTTCAGTATTAATTTTTTTTTTTTAAACAATTTTTTAAAAAATTTCTTAAAAAACATTAAAACTTTAAAGGTTAAGACAATATAAATAACTATTGTTTTTTTTATTATCTATAACTGCATTTTATCAGAGACAAATACTAAGGTTTACAAAACGTTAGCATTTATAATCTTGTTCATTTAATTTGAAATGTTTTAAAATCATTTTTGTTAAGATGTTTGCTATGTACTTTTTATTTATGTGATGATGACATTTTTATTATGAATTACTTGAAACTGAATAATAATGAATAAGCACGATTTATCAAGTGACGTTTTACTGTTAACTTTTCTTTGATTTAAGATAAGTTCACAGGAAATTTAAAAAATGCATGAATGTTATCATCTTTTATTTATTAAGTGCAATTAAACATTGTGACCAAACAGATGTAATCCTGATTTAAGTTTTTTCTCATAGAATTCAAAGTTTGCCTGATTACCATGTGCTCTGTTTGTCACCATAGAAATCTGAATTCAACTCCAAGCCATACTCAGTCTGTGGAGAGACAGCATGGTCTCTGCTAAAACCTCAGTCCCTCGGACCTTTCCTAACAACATTTTTCCACCACACATGACAGTGCTATGTCCTTGCAAAGAAACAAAGAAATTTACTTTAAAAAACAAGACCCATTGTTACAGCATCATCTATTTGCCAAAGGCTATGGAAGAAACTTTTGATGAGGGGTCAGTACTTTTTAAAGAGTTATTAAAATAGATTAATCTGTTTATTATGCTCTGAAACAACCCCTATATTTTTTCCATATAGAAAACATAAATAAACATATAACTTTTTATAAATTGAGTTTCTGACTTAAAGTTTAGGTTTCTTTGATTTTTAGAAGGGAAAAAAAGTGGATGGGGTAATGACCTACTCAGCCCCATATCCACTCCTGTCATAATTTATCAATTAGAGTTGGGGCATCTTCTCCAAACCTCAGTGGGTGAAATAATGGATGATTACTGTACATTGTAAATTTCATATTTATTTTAAAAGGTACAAATTATGTAAGGTTGATATATCTGCTTATTAAGAAACCAAAACCATTCATTAATCTAGAAATGTTTTGGGATAAGGCTGCGACTATGCAGATGCAAGTGAATGAGAATATGTGGCGAGAAGAGGCGAGACGCGATAAATATCAAAACCTGTCAGATATGTGCGAGAACCAGAAATTCGCTCTTGCTAGCATTATTTCTTGCTTCTCGTTTGTGCATGGTTTTTCTTTGCAAAAACTAAATCGCTCGCAATATCTCGCTTGCTCTAAATTCACATCTGCATAGTTGCACCCTATTAAAGGCCATTCTAAGCTATCAAATCTAACATTTGAATATCAAAATGGAACAGCACAGAATGTTCCATTCTGAGATTGGTTGATGGGATTAAAATTGTTGAAAACATTTTTAGATTAGATCAGGTCTAGACAATCAATGTATTTTAGGTTGTTTTGCAGACTGTAACTAATTAGAGAACTAAAGCGAGATAAATTCAAACTATCCATTCACCGTTTTATTCATAAAGTTGTGTATTGTAATGTGCTAACATTGTATATGTTATTACATTTCTTACTGTTATTTTGTAGTATATAAATTATTTCTCAGGTATAATTTATTTTTCTTATTAATTAAAATAGTGAAGCAAAACTATTGAGAAATTTGCATATTTCTGTACAAAATGTAATGTGTGTGTTTTATACATAATTTTTTTATAAAATGAATTATATGCGTTGGCAGTTTAGTTTGAAAACTGCCAACATTTAAAGGAAACTGTAGACTACAATGAAAGCTTCTCACATAGCTAAACACTTCATAGAAATGTTGGAAACATTCAAAAAGGTCCAATATTTGCTCCTGGACTAGATGGAAATCTGGGTACCACACAGCGGCAAGTTGTTATCCATATGACCAATGTGATGAAGGTATCAAATTAACACTAAGTCAGCTTGTTGTAAGTAGATTGTTCTGGTACTTAATTGCCAATTGTATAAAGTATTGTATATTGTGAGCCAGTAAATAAGCAAACATATAGTTAACTAGAAATTGAAATATATATTTTTATGTATGCCAAAGTTTCAATGTGGGTTTTAATGTATGATATACACTTATCTTGTATATTTTGCATTTGTAAAATATTTTTATTGTGTATGTAAATCTTGTAAGCTCATGACAATATAAATTAAAAGTAACTACTAATAATAGCAAAGTAAATGAAGTAAATAAAAATATTTTTTCGAGTATTAACTAATATATTTTATTGAAAGCCCATCAATGTCCAATTGGATAAAACTAGTGAACACTGGTGGGTTTTCGCCTGACTAACAACCTGGTGCCACGTGGACTTTTCTGCGGTTCTATCACGTATGTAACTCGTAAATAGGGACCAGTTTTTATAAGAATCCTCCCAGGAGACAACCTTGCAGATTCCGTAAATGATTTTTGAACAGTCGACCCTTCAAAAATCAGCTACACAATTTCGTTCAGCTCATCTCGTTCTTACGTGGGTTAAGAATGTTATAAAGATGTCAAGTTTGTATTTAATTTTAAAAGAATGCCAAACAACCACTGGATCATATCGGGCTACTTTTTTGCGATTATATTTAAATAATTTTTACTAAAGGCAGAATCGATACTTATACTGGTCCCAGCGCTGCCAATAGCTGTAATACTACTATTATTTAATAAATATTTCTGCCGCTTCGATCGCGTATAGTCGTAAGTTTGGCTGGAGCATAAGTCAGCTGTAAACATTCGAAATTATTTTCATACAGTATATGAAATTTTCTCGTTTTTAACTCATAAAGGATCGCTTATAAATGCTATTTTAATCCGGTTTTGAACATTATTTATTCGTAAACGTCGCTAATATTTATACAGTAGAACCTCGATTATCCGGACTAATTGGGGATGAAGGTAGTCCGGATAAGGGAAAATCCGGATAATCGAGGTTCTACTGTATTTCTATTAACTGTCACTTTAACGATTTTTATACAGTACTTTAAATTGTTTAGGCTGTGTTTTTTTGCTTACAAATTGTGTTCATTTTCAAATATTTTTGGGCGTTTTTGTTAAGGGCAAGAAAATGTCAAAAATTTATAATTTAGTCTGTATATACATTATTAATATGGGATCTCTTTGGGATTCCCGAGAACTCTCTGAATCAGGAAGAAAAGGGAATGATTAGAATTATATACATTTAATTATGGAAATGTTAAACCATGTGTTAAGATAGAATAGATTTAAATTGTTACAAAAAGAAAAAAAGAGATTTTGGATAGTGGCGTGGCGTGGGTGTCAGCCGCCCGGGGCAAAGCAAAATTTCGCCTTCCCGTTATTTAGGTATCTCAATTTAAAACACTAAAATTTAGTTTCGTCACAGAATAAGTAATAAAAATTCCGCACTAATGTTGCCACTATTTTAAAGTAGTTCTATTGGATATTGGAGGTGTATATGAATACGAATGAATTGTAGAAGCAAAAAAAAAAAACGGTTGACAGGTTGCGGACGATAACACTGGGTAATAGTTTACCCGGACTGTCCGGATGGTAACACTATTCCGTGCTCATTTCAATCGGTCCGAAACGTGAGTGCGACGAAAATATGAAATAAAATGGTTCAAATTTTTACAAGATATTATTATTATTTATTGTGAAATTTTGCCGCCCCTAAAAAGTCCCACCCGTGGCAGGATGCCCCTGCCGCCCCCACTACGCTACGCCACTGATTTAGGATGGCTTTTTAGAGTTTATCAAGGTTAAGCCCATAGCTTTTTTTTATTTATTAATTTTAGGTGAATTATTGTACAGTAGTTTGCAGTGAGAAAAGAGCTGTGATATATGTAATTCACAATTTATATTGTGTTTAATCTCTATCTTTATATTAATAAAGTTGAGCCAAAAAAAGTTACGACACAGGTTAATTAAACAGATATACACAGAACATTACGTACTGTACAGTACAAAACTTTCATTTACAATATGTAGCAATATAACAGTTTTAAACATTATAAAAGAGCTCAATATCTCAAATACTATTGTAGAAAGAACAGAGACTTATCACACTGCTAATGGTAACATTAAAATGATAGAAGTGCAATTTTTATGTTACCAGTAGCCAAGGACAATATACTACAAGGATAGCCAGATCCCTATTCTACAATGTTAGCCAGGAATGGCAAGTTAGTGACGTCACACGTGTCCTGACCTCTTTGTTTACCTAGAGCAGGGTATGCGAGTNAGATTTTTAAAAACAATGAATTAAGAATTGTTCTGATTATTGTTTCACGATAATAATACAGCGATCTGAGTTATAAAATAATGGTGCGAGCGCTGTTAATAATAAATGATGGTGTGTCTGTCTAGATCTTCGTAAATGAATCGGAGTTTTTTTTAGCCACGGATAGGCTTCTCTTTTATGGTAGGAAAACTACATTTATTATATATATAGTATAGGCATATAATGTAATTACAATGTATAAAAATTAATGTTTATAATAAACAGATTATTACTGTGTTATTAGTGTGTATTGTTTAATTCAGGGGTGTCCAACCCGCGGCCCGCGGGCCGCATGCGGCCCAAGGCATAACACAGTAATAATCTGTTTATAATAAACAGATTATTACTGTGTTATTAGTATGTATTGTTTAATTGATTCAGATAAATGTATGAATGAGAAATGATTTTTAGTGAACTTTATAATTATTTATTCTAAAAGTTTTAATCAGTTTGGAATGCTGTGTTCAGAATTAATCATGAGTAGTTCGAGTAGCAATGCCATTGTCTATAGTTCATGTTTGTTAATTGGGAGCCGAATACAATTTTTCCCGTTACAAGAGACCATCCTCTTGTAAGTAGAAACACTGCATTCGGCTGTAAAGCCTGGCGTAAAAAATAAATGAAGAAAGATAAACATATATTATGGCAATTTTTAGAAAGTCTTGGCAATTTTTAGAAAGGTTTAGAAAGAAAGTCTTGGCAATTTTTAGAAAGGCAATTTAAATAAATATAAATGATATATAACATAGAAAATTAATTAACAATTTTAGTAACTTTTGAACAATCCCATATTCGTTTTAATTTGAAAAATATATTGTTCACATAGTGTTATACAGTAAAAAATGAAGGTTTATTAATATAACTATGACAAAACTTTTCACTCTTTCGTGGGCTTGGCCAGATTAACAGTGTGGATGACCAAGTGGTAATGGACGAGGCCTGATATACAGAAACACACCATCCTTGAAAAATTCCTGAGATTTTCTACTGCCTGGAATTTATTTCGGGTTCCCCAGAGCAATAGGTTGACGTCTTGACTACCTTGTCTGTCCGGCTAGCGTACATGATAAATGGTTAGACTTTAATATGTGAAAAACTGATAAACTATGTGGGATCGCATGACCACGACGACTTTCTTAAATAATGTCATATACTCATTTATTGTTTTAAGGGCTTCCAAATATTTGACTTATTATCTGTTTTGCTCTATTACATACTGTACATGTAATAGTGCAAAACAGATAATTTAATTGCGGAAACTTCTTTAATTTGGAAATTAGTTAGGTCACATTGAACTGTACCTCATATAGCATTCCGTGTAACTATTCTGACATAAATCGGCAAAGAAAGAACAGTTTAGTAAAGAACATTTATATAGAGCCTTACATAAATATTAGGTATAAAAATCTTTACATTCCATTATTTGAATGGGGGTAAACCCACCTGGAATGATAAGTAATGTTTTCTCACCTAGCATACTAAGAATGCTGATATTATTATTTTTAATCATATATGTTAAACTATATTTTATCTATAATATTATCGAATCAAACAGAAACTATCATTTATTGATAAGAGAATATTATCTGTTTATAACATCAGCTCTCTATTAAATGCTTTATCATATAGACATTGTTATAAGAAGAGAAAACATGAACTTTTTACTTCTTTTCCTGTTTCTTTTCTGTTGCTTACTTTATTCTTGCGAAACTGTCAACGAAGGTAAGTTTCTTCTATATTATTTATGTAATTTGTTATGCAAATTTATTACGTATAAACGAATTTTTTACATATTAACTTACGTATAAACTATTTACAGATGTTAAGCACATTCGCAGACGTTCGAAAATCATGTCGAAAGCTAAATTTGATGGGATACTACATGGGGATCATAACTACACGTTACCCTTTTTTAACGGTAATTACTTTTTTAATTATATTAATAACGTTTGGCATATCTCCTTATGATATTACATATTGCATAATACATTACTCATATATATTTACAGACATTATGAAGATATATGCGGGCATTAGATATATATACTTTATATATATATACGTTTACGTTATTATTATGCATTATGTTTTTCCATAACTCTCAATTAAATATTTTATGTGCAGTTTGATTAAATGGACGTTTTTATTTGGAATTGTAAGCATAAACAAGTCATTGCTACGGCTTACAACTTCAAATTACAAATTAATGTAAGCAATATGAATAAAATAATGTCTGGTTTTACTTTCTATGTTATCATTATTTGTGTGTCATCCTGCGCAAAATCGTATCCTTCAGTGATGAAATATTATTCAATGAAGCTTTATATTAGTCTTTACGTATAAAATTTAAAAAAATTGACAAACATAATTAATATCTTCAACATTGAGCGCAAGTAACACGTATTGGCTAGATGACTGGTCATAAGATATGAGCCTATTGTCGTGGAGATTCGAATTTCAAACTAAATTAGACTTCAGAATCTCTGCTGAATAATACAGATTATGGCGTGTTTTCTATTTATTTACCCTTGTTAACTGACCTCACTGTTGGTCAAATCAACTCTGAATCAGGGTTTATTGTGTCCTGCTGTTTCCCTGATTCATTATTCAATCAATCACGTATGTAAACGGTAATAGCAAATCTTCAAATACTAATTTATATATTTTTATTTTATTTTATAAAAATATACATACTTTTTACTTAATTAATTTGGCCAATTTTAATAATATTTCAACTGCCCAAATTCTTATTTTTTATTGTACATTTTTATAGCTGTAAATATTATGCCATGTTGTATTGTAGTTAATTGTAAAAGCTGGTATGTTTCCATATATTTCTAATATATTTTTGTAAATTTTCAGAGATGCTAAACACTCAACCGAAAAAGATTGCTTGCTATTATGTCTGGAATCATATGAAGAATGGAACGTTGATGCCAAACGATATAGATCCCCATATATGCACTCATATTTTGTTGGGTTTTTCTTCTGTATTTAACTCTACGCTAGTACCACCTCTGCCAGAAGATGTTAAAGGTTATGAGATGGTGATAGCCTTAAAGAAAAAGAATCCAAATTTAAAACTGATGCTTTCAGCTGGAGGAGGAAAAGGTTTTTCTGAAGCTTCATATTCAGCTGAAAATAGAACAAAGTTTGCCTTTTTATTATAACACATAAAAAAGAATATTTTACCATTATAAAATTAATTTATAATATTTATTACAGGTTTATTAATTCAATTTTCGAATTATTGAACGAATATGGATTCGACGGTTTCGATATCGATTGGGAATTTCCAGCATGGGATGGTTTACCAGCTATGGATAGAATTAACTTTATTCTTCTTCTCAAAGTATGAAATACTGTAGTTACATTTTTAAAACCTTCAAAAATAAGATAACTTTTGCCTAGCAATAACTGAAAGTTTCTATTGATTGTTTAGGAATTTCGTCTTGCTGATAAGCAAGATAAATATCTGTTATCTGTAGCAGTAGCCGCTCCGAAAACAATTATCGATGTGTCATATGATATACCAAATATGGCAAAGTATGAAATTATTTTTAGTTTAAAAAATAAGTACGTGTGCCAAATAATCGATAATAAATTTGTATATATTTTTGTCCTACTAGATATGTTGATTTTGTCAATTTGATGGCGTACGATTATCACGATTACTCTTGGTACATGCCTTTTACAGGACACAACAGTCCATTGTTTAAAAGAAGCGTAGAAAAAGCCTATTTTTCTACTCTAAACACAGTAACTTTACCAATTTATTTCACCGATTTAATGAATTTGACGATGTATGTGACGAAATGTATAAAATTACGATATATAATTACAGGCCTGGTCGGCACAGTATTGGGTGGAGAAAGGATTACCGAAATCAAAATTACTTGTTGGCATACCGACCTATTCACATAGTTACAAGTTGGCCGTTCCTTACATGCACGGTTTCGATGCACCGGCAGTTGGAAGTGGTCTTGGAGAATTGTCATATTCACAGGTTAGTGATGAATTCAATTACTTTTTCTAGTTGAATTTTTTGTACAACGGTCCACAATTCGTAGCATTGTGAAAATGTAGCCTTTATATTTCTTATAATAATTATTGTTGTCTATCAGATGGGATAGTGAGATAGCGTACCGCTTCGATGCCATGTTCGTATGTCATTTAATATAAAAATTATTAGTAAATACATAATAAAATTCTCTTCACTTTTATATAGAAATGGTCGACGATAATCAAAACTACCCGATAAAAACAATGCTTATTAGAAATTTAATATGACAGAGTCGGCCGGCATAAGATGACAGATAAAAGTTAAGGTGGCCCATCCCTAACCACCCTATTTCACAATGAGGTGACGAGTCTGGCCAAACCCATAACGGGATTGCCAAAAAAAAAAGGTTCTCTATGTGCCCACAGTTGGAAAAAGTTGTAAAAAAAAATATGACAAAGATGAAAATGTTGAAGTGACACGTGGAATTACGATAAAAATTTTTGAAACGAACTGGTTTTTACATTATATAATCTTAATTAATGAAAATATTAGTAAAAAGAAATGAATTTTTATGTTTCAGGTGTGCGATTTTTTGAACGATGGTGCAATTCGAGTGTTCGATGGAGAAAGCGAAGTCCCATATGCTTATAAAAATCTTGATTGGGTTGGTTACGACGACGTTCAAAGTGTGGTCATGAAGGTAAGACATTTATATATCAGTGTAAGAAATTACTGATAAATAAAATGATATAAATTGAATGTTTAATATTGAGGAAAATAAAATTAATTATTTCTGATAGGCAATGTGGATAAAGAAGATGGGATTAGGAGGAGCCATGACTTTCGACTTAAATAATGATGATTGGAAAGGAACGTGCGACAACAGAACGAAATTTATTTTACATCAAACATTAAAAAATATTTTAATTAATTAAAGTTAATTACATCTGTAAATTTAAACATAATTAAATAGTTATTATATGCAACTGTACATATTTATATTATACTAGTTGAACAATTATTAAAACTCTCAATATTTTAATTAATTTACTATTACAGTATATCAATAATTTATTTCTACGGTTATATATATAAATTTTCGCTATGTGAGTATTAATAATGTCTTATTAATCACATTCATTGTAAATTTCACTAGACCCCATAATCAAATCGGCCGAATGGTGGGAGATAGGGAACGAGATAAACGAGTGAAATAACCACCAAAAATTTTTGTAGTTTTTCACTCGTAGCATCGAACGAAGATTTCTAGTTCGTTTTCGAGATGCATTGCAGTAATTTTTTTGCTCTCTAGTATTTTTGATTTATCTACCACGGCTGTTTTAATAGCATAAAGCTTATAGCCCGATAATTCGGCTGTTCAATTGGCTTTAATAATCATGTTTATGAAGAGAAACTTCATACTTCCATACTTCGTATTCGTTTGTATCCTTGCCCAATTTGCAAAACAAAATGCAGTTGTTGAAGCTACTAGAGATGGTTAAAAATTAAGACAGAATCAGCGCATTTATTCAAGGTATTACAGGTTCTGACAAAGAATTTTCAGAGTCCTGCAATAAATAGGCTACGCATTGATTATTAACAATCTGCGACATGCCATAACTAGCAAAAATTTAAAAACTAACAAGCGGGCTTAAATACAAATGTATTCTGACTGTTTATGAGTTAATTATATTTTCTATTTGCAAAATTTTTTCAACCTTAACATAAAATAAGAAAAAAGTGAACTTTTAACGAATTTGCAGAATTTCTCGGGTTAAAAAAACAGCCGGGATTTCTTGGATTTCTTTAGAGAAACCGTACCACAAACGTTATCTTACGTAAGTGCTTATCGAGTGACCAATCTAACACATTTTTAAAATTTTTAGTCTGTCATAGTTTATATCCGAAATCATCAATATAACATTATCGGCAAAAGCCTGTATTTTTGTATCTTCCCTTTCATTGAATTCTTCTAGCAGGCTGTCAAAGCCTAGTCTCCAGAGATCTGGCGCACTCCTCGAGCCTTGTGGGCAATCTATGGTGACTTTTTTGTAATTGTAATGTTGTTGGAGTGATATCCTGCCATCCTGCTGTGTAAGTAGTTTCGTAGAATTATTTAAATATTGGCGGGACATTCAGTCTTGTTCAAGAGCGTGAAGATACTCAGCCACCATAGAAAATCAAAAGCTTTTTTGAAGTCTGTTGAAATGAGCATGGAGTGTTGACCCATTTTCTAAACATTCTTGATGAAATTCTTGACTCTGAGATCTACTTTGATTGTAGAACGTCCTTTTTTGAATCTAAATTTACAGTCATTTAGTTTTTTTATTATTTTGTAAGTGGTGATAGATTCTGTTGATTATTAAGCCATCTAAGATTTTTTCTAGTACCGGGAGTAGGCTTATTAGCGTGCGTTTTTGGTTTTTGGAATAAATTTCACATTTGCTTTTTTAGATACGACAGTATTTAAGGAGGTATATACCAATAGACTTTGCTTAGACAGACAAAGTCTATTGGTATCTCGTTAAATGCGGCTTTTAGCTTGCCGTCTATATTTTCCAGTTCTAAGAGCCTTTGGAACTCCTTAATTAAAAAAGAATGGGATGTCATTATTGTGAATTTTACACCGGTCATGCTCAGTTCTGATTAACTTGTGTATTTCAATGTCTGAATCGGGATTGCCACTCGGGAATGGAATTGTAGAATGTTTTTTATCTTCTGGATGATGTCGAGATTGTTCTGGCTATAGGTTTCGTTCGTGATGTCTGGCATGTGTGTTTTCTTCCTATTTCGAAATATCAATTGTTTGTGAGTATCCCATGGGTCTTTCTTGTGATTTTCCCCACAAATTTTTTCCCATGCCTCAGACCTTGTCTTATTTATTTCTTTTTTTGAATTTTTTAAGTGTCTGCTTGTAGTCTTCTTTTAGTCGTTTTCTTTTTCCGACGGTTTTTCTGGTTATTTTCCTACTAAGTTTCTGGACCTGTTTTTTCTGCCTCTCTAGTTCGTTTGTCCACCAAGGAGTTTTCTTTCGATTGCTATTTTTTTATTTTGGTCGCTTGCTTTCCAACCGTTTGCATTGCTTCAGTTATATGTGTTACATACTAATCAATGTCCGAGTTTGTAGTAAGTTTTCGGATGTCATACTTTATCCATTTTCTAGCAATCTCCTCTCTAAATTGGTCCCAGTTGGTCAGTCTGCATATTCTCCTCCCATTGGTATATTCGCCTATTTGAAAATTGTTTATTTCTGTAATAAGGTACCCGTGATCGCTCCCTGAGAGTATAAGTAAACTCTCACAATTTTCTATTCTGTGGTCTAGTTCTTCAGTGACTGTCCCAATCCTCTGGTATTGCAGCGTAGAAAGTGGAAGCTTTGCTCATATTTGCTGAGGTCATCCCGTTTTCATCCATCATATCTGAAATTTTCCTTCCTCTTCCGTCTTCCAGAATGTTAAACCATATGGGCGACTTTGCATTAATATCGCCCATTGTAATAATATTTCGGCTATTCAATTTTCTTAACATATATTCCAGTTCCCTTGCACAAGTTTCGTCATCTTCTGCTGAGAAAAGATACATTTTTTAAGTAAATTTGTGGGTCTTGATATATTATAGTGGTAGTGAATTTCTCATTTGAAAGTTGTGGCATCATTGTTAATTCTAAATTCTCTTTTCTGACAATTATGCCAAACTTTGGCCGTTTGTCGCCCTGATTCTGCAGAATTCACCAGCTCCCAAATGTGACTATATTATTGCCAATTATGTATGGTTACTATGATACCCACTTCCAGATCGTTGGCTGTCTNCATTAATATCGCCTATTGTAATAATATTTTGGCTATTCAATTTTCTAAACATATCTTCCAGTTCCCTTGCACAAGTTTCGTCATCTTCTGCTGAGGAAAGATAGATTTTGTAAGTAAATTTGTGGGTCTTGATATATTATAGTGGTAGTGAATTTCTCATTTGAAAGTTGTGGCATCATTGTTAATTCTAAATTCTCGTTTCTGACAATTATGCCAAACATTGGCCGTTTGTCGCCCTGATTCTGCAGAATTCACCAGCTCCCAAATGTGACTATATTATTGCCAATTATGTATGGTTACTATGATACCCACTTCCAGATCGTTGGCTGTCTTCACCAACAAGGAGCAGACTACTTAACACCGAACCTAACTACACGTAATTGGCCGTTTCGACCCGTATTATAACCCGTAAGACTTTAGTCGCAACAAAAGCCCAAGATTACCCTAGTACTGTTTAAAGTAGGCTAGAAAGTTTAAACCCGATCTGATAAATAATAAATGTGTTATATTAGTTGAAAATTTCTATAATTTAGTAAATAAAAACGATTGTTACGACCGTTAATGTTCGTTAGTGGCCGTTAAATTCTATTGAAACGAAAAAATATGAAATTTCTCCATTAACTCTAATACTACAAAATTTAAAAGACTAATACTCACTAAAAACGTTAACTACCAACACCCAATTTTAAATACCAATATAAAAAATGACTCTGCAGAAAACCCCCTAGTGCCACCCCGTCGTTTATGAGTTAATTATATTTTCTATTTGCAAAATTTTTTCAACCTTAACATGAAATAAGAAAAAAGTGAACTTTTAACAAATTTGCAGAATTTCTCGGGTTAAAAAAACAGCCGGGATTTCTTGGATTTCTTTAGAGAAACCGTACCACAAACGTTATCTTACGTAAGTGCTTATCGAGTGACCAATCTAACACATTTTTAAAATTTTTAGTCTGTCATAGTTTATATCCGAAATCATCNAAATTTAATAAACTAAATTTACCCCCAATTTAGCGAAGGACATAAAACTAAAATCAAACGAACCAGGGTGTGCATCTCCACCTGATAATATAATTAAATACTCCATTAATCGAAAAGTTCCGCTAATATTATCCAAATATCACAGAAACAAACAGATATGTCTTTAGATAAACAGCACGCTACTAAAGTCAATATTTTATGAAAACTGGTAACCACGAATAATGTTATTTTCCTATTCCAATGTCACCATACAATTAGTCGGATAAAAAAAACGGTTGCAAATATAAGTTGAACTTAATTCTACAAAAGTAATAGCTGTCTTCATCCTGACGAAAAAATTATCAATAAAAAACCCTACTTAATCTAACTTAGTAATTTAGTTAAGCTGCTGCAGGGCGCTTTAAGCTACTTACTCTATGGTGAAAAACCCGCAATTTTCGCACCTATCGACTTACACACGCGTTCTCCCCACACGATTTAAAACCTCCTGACGAGAAGCCGGTAAGTAGGGCCCGAGCTAACCTCTCGACATCCTCGGTTCTCACATAATTATCAATAAATGACAATTACTTCNTCAAACGAACCAGGGTGTGCATCTCCACCTGATAATATAATTGAATAGTGGATTAGTTCAAAAGTTTCGCTGATATTATCAAAAATCACAGAGACAAACAGATATGTCTTTACATGAACAGCACGCTACTCAAACTCAATATTTTATCCAGACTGAAAACCTTGAATGATATTATTTTCCTATTCCGATGCCACGATATAATTGGCCAAATAAAAAAAAAAAAATTGCGAATAAAAATTAAAGTTAATTCTACCAAAAGAAATAGCAGTCTTCATACTGATGAAAGAAGAGTCAATAAAAAAAACTATTTGATCTAACTTAGTAATTTAGTTACGCTGCTACAAAACGCTTTAAGCTATTTCCTCTATGATAAGAAACCCGCAATTTCCGCACCTATCGACTTACACACGCGTTCTCCCCACACGATTTAAAACCTCCTGACGAGAAGCCAATGAGAAAAGCCCGAGCTAACCTCTCGACATCCTCGGTTCTCACATAATTATCAATAAATGACAATTACTTCCTTTAATGTTTGAAAGATTTGTAGCGCTGAAAAATGGCGCAAATATTTTGTGTACAATGAAAATTATTTTAATTACAATTTTTATCATATGTAGGTGTCAACGCAGTGATGGTGCGGCGAATGAAAATAATTATGGTAGAACATAATGTTTGACGCAAGGAATTTGCTGAATTTCATCAATAGTTCAAAGTGAGATATTACATCTCAGATCTCATCTTGAAATTCTCAATGTGGATTCGTGCTGAAGGCTTCATCGCACTCTGTCAATGGTGTGTGGAATGGAGGTTTGTACGTTATTTATCCCAATGTCGTCATAGCTCTGAAAATACTTCTGTGCAATTTCTTCAGCTGAGAGTTCTTTCTCATTCTTTATAACTGTAAAAAGCTACGTACGCTGTAAGATGGCAAATAGTCATCTCAGTGCGGTAGCCATGTTATGCATAAAAGCGAAAACTGTGCTAAAATCGCATATCCAGTTTATCATCAACTGATTTGATTTACGAAAGAGTAGAAAAAGTCGAACAATTCCAAACGAGTCATGTCTATTTGTTCGAAGTTCAAATTATTACATTTATGTTTATAAATTTTTACAATATTATATGCTGTACATGTTACAACGCTCGCGTAACACAAAAATACGCGGTTTACTATTAAATTTATTATTTCGAAATTATCAGTAATCCCTTTTTGCAATCTTATCTGTTTGGCATTATTATATTTATATAAACATAAGATACGTTAACTTAGTTGAAAATAAAAACATGCAGTGAAAATTCATATACAGAAGTTAGTAATTTACAATTTATATAGATTAAAGAAAGCAAATTTTATAATTAATTAAACAACTAGTCTGCAATACAGTAAACCAACATAAAATAGTTGCCAGGTCGTTTCTTTTTATTTCCTGTACGTTCGATTGTAAAAAATTCGCATAGTATATAAATAAAGCTTCGACAAATGAGACTGCAGCCATTCACTCAATGCCTTTCGCGATCCAAAAAACTGAAGTCGAACAATAGCGTGTGTATAATTTAAAACATAACGCGCTATGTTAATGTCATTTACTCAACGTGGAGATGAATGTGCATGACGGAACTAGAGCATTTTATTCACAAAGACACAAGCGTCGAATACGGCAATGACCAAAATGCGTCGAACAACGCAAAAACGTCTTGCCCGATCGGGGTCTCGAACCCCGGACCGTTAGGTTAAGAGCCTAACGCTCTACCGACTGAGCTAACCGGGCACTTCCGACGTCTTTCATTCTAACGATTTTCGTTTTCTACCAGCGCAATATTTTGTCTCTGTGTCAGCAGAACGTTGTCACCATCTTCCGATTTCCGAATCGAATTTCTGAGAAATTATCCACCGCGAGATTCGCCGTGTTATCGAAATGCGATAAATAGATTCGTCGTCGACAGAAAACTTGAATGTAATATCAAGGCATTAATTTGCTTTTTGCTTTGCCTACATGCAATATCCAAGTCAGTGTCATTGCAAAATATGCATTTGCAAGTTTCCAATCAAACACTTCTTTTTCGCATATCTATTTAACACCAGCGTTCGTAAGTCTGCAAAATGCGATTCAATTCTAGCAATCCACAATCACGATCGGCAAAACGAAGAAAAAAAAGCCAACCGCCCGAACAGGGACTCGAACCCTGGACCGTTAGGTTAAAAGCCTAACGCTCTACCGACTGAGCTATCCGGGCCTTCTCTGCTAACTCTGCTTCCGGTCTGATAACGCAACCGAGCATCATTTTCGACAAGAACATCTCGCGTTAATAAATGTTTTAGACTGCAAATTACCGACATTTGTCTTAAAAACATACCTTTCGCAATTGTTTCGAACGTCAGCTCGCTTCTAGGCATTGCCGTCTACGGACGACCACTTTTCCGTCGTCCTGTCTGCAATTTTCCATTGGTTCCAAGTGCAGACGGAATCTGTTTGTTTCCCATTCAGTGCGTGTTGTATCTCATGCGGTTGCGACAACTTCCGACGAAATTGCGACTGCTGTAAACCAAATTGGTTTATCATGTTCCATCAGGTCTTTAGCTACTTTACGATGATGCTGGTTTGCTTTTGCAACAGCGTAAAAAAATATTAGCCCTTTGCCAAACTGCTACCGCACCTAGCAATTTAAAGAACGAAGCAGGAAAATAAACACGAAATAAAATAATTAAAAACTACGTAGAGACGCAGTCGACAGGATTCGAACCTGTGCGGGAAGATCCCAACGGATTTCTAGTCCGTCGCCTTAACCACTCGGCCACGACTGCGTGCTATCACTGCTCCAATTACTTTATACATGTCTAACCACGCGGTCACTGTAATCACCGCTCAAATGTATTTTCCAGTCTTTGCACTTGACGATAAGCTCTCCATCACATACGCTTGCAAAACGACAGGTGTGCAACTGCAGCTCTTTCGCCTCCAGACTGCGCATACAACTCGAGTAACGGTGACATTTGATCGCATCTGCAGCCTGCGAAATTTTCATTTCATTGTCGGTTCAAAATTTCCACGTTCATTATTTCGGTTCTCGACTAACACCGATGTCAAATCTTCATTTCTCAAAGCGATAAACCGTCAGATATCAAATAAGTTGGCCATGTCGGTCAAATAACTGTTGTCATAATTCGCAGATTTACTGTTCCACTATGACTATTACAAAAAACACAGAATACAGTATGCGAAATTTCAACGCGTCACAACTTATTTGACTCGCTTGCGAAGGTTTGGCGTGGCACGGTTTGTGAACTATCTTGTAGTGTGAGTAGCAGGGGCCACTGGGTGAACCCTAATGACTACTTAATCTGCTCGGGTTGGGAAGATCCGTTCTCGGTGGTCGGATGTTATAGGAGGGTAAAGGAGTGGGAGGCGAAATGAAGTCGTGATCAGGTGTCCGAAAGACTACACCAGTTTAAATATACGAACACATTTAATAAACAGATGAGAAATTTAACATAGAGATCATAAATATAACACTCGCGTATCAACATATAAATAAATATTTTGTATTCTAACCTAACTTAACCTAATTTAACACTAAAGTTCGAGAGAGATTTTACGTTGGAGAGAGATAATTATGGCAAGGGTTTACCTCGTACGAAACGTTCTCATATTATAGGGCGTTGATAAAACAGTTTGAGATTGTCGTTTTCTAATTCGAGGTGTTTTTTGAAGGCTGTGTGGAACGATGTCCTTTCCAGGCCGTGCGGCTATGACCAGTTACGATGTATGCTCCGTCGCTCCTAATTTGAAGAGAGTTCTTCCTGACAAAGTTCGCTCGGAGGCTCCTTCGGTAAACCTGTTCGAGGAGTAATTCCGTCGTATATGGAGAGAATAGAAAATATTCGAAGTTTTTTACCTTTTCATGGAGCGTCGATTATGAGCTTCGTAAGTTTTGAGAGTGTTGGAAGAGTAGTCCACTGCGTTCTCTTCCCTCGACGATCGCTCTCGGTCTTCCTTAGCTGTGTAGAGGGGTTTCTTCGGCGTTAGCTCCTCGGCTAAGCGCCCGGAGTAGAAAATCCGACCTTTTTATATACCCGATCTGCGTGGGAAAAATCTGGGAATTTGTTGACGTCTTTTGACATTTCTCCGTGATTTATTGCTGTCTCACCCGCCATAGAAAAATTCACTTTTTTATATAGAAGGAAGTGAGCTATTTTTATCGTCCGGTCGCTTGGAAGTATGGGGGTCACGTGACATCGTGGTCCCTCGTCGATTACCTTCCGACGATGAAAGTCACCCTCGCTAATTACGCAGTAATTAGCGAGGGTGACTTTCGAAGAACCGAGTATTGATAATGCGTTCAAATTTGCTGTAAGGTTAGAAATTTAACAAATCGATGAAGTCTGTAATTTTTATTCGAAAACTTGCACACGCAATCTTGAAAACTTAAAATTTGACAATGGCGTTTAGAACGTCAGTGGAATCATGTTCGACGTTTCAAACGCCATTGTCAAACTTCTAGGCTTACAGGAAGGAGGCGCTCAACGTCCGACGTACACGTTTACACGATGAAACGTCGGCCTCAACCCTCTAGTAATATGGAAACGCGTGTACGAAAGAGGGCGTGTATTGAAATTTACAAAACGTGTCGTGGGAGGAATATGCAGGGAGGACAAAAATTTCTTCATTTATCAAATGAATGACAGACCTGAAACCACTTTAAATTGGGTTCTGTCTAAATTTGTAAATTCTGGTAGTCTGGAAAAAAAGGACAAGACAACAACGAAATCTACTAATGAGACTGTAAAGGAGTCAATGTCCGATCGTTATTTTATGTTTTGGGGCGTTATTTTTAGTTAATTATTTTCTTTTCGAAATTCTTTTTAGTTAAGGACAAACTCCTAAGCACATATGAAAAAGAAAGAAAAGCAAACTTACTTTGCGTCAGTGCCTGATTCTGTAACACCAATTTATGTAAATTAAGACAGTGTGGAGCTGCACTCAACGTGAATAAAAGGAGACAGATCCACTGAGGAGGTAGGTAGCTTTAGCTGACAACTGTGGTAGAAACGTCTGTGATCAATTAGAGGAAACAGTAACGTGTTGCTGTAGAATCCTTTTGAGGTGGAGATAAAAGTTTTGTTGAGTTGGTTATTATAAGTAGAATTGTCTTTGATTATTGATTTTTGTTGCTGCTTTTCCATTATTCAATTATTTAACTTACTGTTGGGACAATTAACCCATTATTGTTTCTTCTTGGTCAAGATAATAAACCTTATATTTATTGTGAGTTATTACATGTGGTTGTGAAAATTATTGTTTTTTTTTTATTTGGAAAGTCCAGGCCTGGTACTTCAACCCTACTATTGTGTAACCTTTTTTTGTTTTCGTAAACGGTGCGTTACAAGACAAAGAAAAGAACGTCAACGAGTGCAAAGGAATCGACTATGTCAGTGAAGAAACCTAAGAAAGAAAGAAAAAATGGATCAATAACGTGAGTGAAATTTTTATAAATTTACTAGAACAGGTTTAAAAGATATATTAAAACTGAAAATGCCTTAGCAGCTTCTGAATTTATATCATCAATTAATGCATGGTTTGATGTTATGAATAGTTCAACACCCAATTTTCATTACAAAATTGATTATCCCTCCAAATGTGCTTATGGCATTAACATAACAGAACAAAATAATATACTTGATAATACTTACAGAATAATTGAAAGTATGAGATGTGTATCTAAAAAATCACTTCAAACATTTCAAAAAGGAATGCTTATATCTATTATATCTATTAAAGATTTATTTTTCGACCTTAGTTCAAAATTTCCTAAATGCCATTATATCTTAACATGTAAAATAAATCAGGATTCTTTAGAAAATCTATTTTCACAGATTCGAACTAGAGGTAGTTTAAATGATCATCCTAGTCCACTCGAAGTAATATATAGAGTAAGAACGATAATTTTAGGCAAATCACCAGGAATATTGCAAAATAAATTAAACACAGAAGATCGGATAGCTAAAAATTATTTAATAAATGAAATGTTTGAAGAGGCAGATTTACTGCAAGAAATTTCAGATATGTCTAGTTCTAAAGAACAAGGAATATCTGAAAATTCATGCAATGTAAATGATGATGATTTATGTGATATATCTCAGGAAAATGTAGAATTAAAAAATGATGAATTAGATGAATTAAAAAATGATGGATTACAATATTTAGCAGGGTGGATTGCAAGAAAATACAAAAAAAAAATCCAAATTTAGGAAGTGTCAGTCACCAAAATAAAAATGAACATAGTTATACAATGATGTCCCTTGTTCAGGATTTATCTTTTGGTGGACTGTCACAACCATCAGAAGATTTCTTTAATTTAGTTAAAAAAATGGAATCAATTTTTACAAAAACTGTTAAACTGCATTTGAAATGTAAAACGGTTTCATCTATTACATCATTACTTAAACAGACAATTAACTTGCCAGAAGACATTACATACACATACGTAAAGCAACGTGTATGGATTAGATTGAAATTTTTGAATAATTTAATTAAACATGATCGTTTCGCTGTGGAAAGAAAAGTAAATTGTAATAACAATAGAAAATTAAAAAAAGTTTGTACCTGATTTAATTAATTGTTTTTATGTAGCATTTAATTTGTACATATTGGCATCAAAAATGTGTTTATAACATAAAAAATTGTTGTTTTGAAACTTAATTTGTACATATTGACATCAAAAATGTGTTTATAACATAAAAAATTGTTCTTTTGAAACTTAATTTGTATATATTAATATCAATAATATCGTTTTCGGTACACGAGTATTAAAAATTGAAAAATAGACCAATATTATTTTTAGTTCAAAAAAAAATATATAGTAGTTTGACGATAGAAATTAAATTAATTTACTTATATATAAATCACCTACGTAGGATTTACCAAAATTAATCGTTTTAAGAAACTATTGTTGTTATAAAATCATAAAATAGATAAAATAGATTTCATTTACAAAGTAGAAAAACTCATTTTAACTTCAACTTTACACGTAAAAATTACGAAGATTTGCTCAATATTCCGGATTTTTCTTATTTATAATCAATTTTTATTTTTATTTAATTAAGTAAGTATCGTAATTAATAAAATATTAGCGTGTAATTAAAGCTACGAGCCTCTGATCGGTAACGTTTCTACCATAAGGACATAGTAAGATGTTTCGTTTTCGACTACGAGTGACGTCAAATAAGCAACCAATGAGAAGCGTTTCTTCTCTCTGAGGCAACCTGATAAATCTAAGACCTTGAGCTAAAGCAGCTAACGCCTAACTTCACCGCCAGAGGGCGGCAAGCAAGCAAGCAAGCAATAGCCGCCAGAGGGCGGCAAGCAAGCAAGCAAGGCAATGTTGCCACGTCTACCGAATTTTCGGTAGATCTGCCGATTTTGGGACCGATCTACCGATCTACCGATTGAAGCACCAAATCTACCGAAAAGTTTACGATAATTCAAGAAAGAAATTTTTATTTTCAATGTATATAAAAATTCTCAATANACCGATCTACCGATTGAAGCACCAAATCTACCGAAAAGTTTACGATAATTCAAGAAAGAAATTTTTATTTTCAATGTATAAAAATTCTCAATAAAACATTTCTTTGTACCTTCATTTCTTATATATTGTAAGCGACTTTATTGCAAAGATTCTGTCTCGTTTTGTTGAGAATATCTTGTGTCTGCCCCATTTTTCAGCTAATGGAATAGAAAGAATATTTTCGTAAATAAATCTGTTAAACACGAAACACGGAAATAAACTGACTTGTGTATTGTTTCAGAACTCACAAAGTTCTGAAACAATCACTGGCTTACTTCTTACTAAACAATTAATTGGATAAAAATTACTGTTACGATTTTCCTGTAAAATATAATTTAATTTCAAAAATAAGAAACAGTGTTAAAAACATACAAATGGAAGATATTGAATAATAATAATTATTATTAATATCCGAAAAAGGTAATACTGTATTTTGTTAGAAAAATAAGACAAAATGTACCTACTTAATTAGTAAATTATTATTTTTTACGTAAGTGTTCTGTGTTAGTTTTTTTGTTTTTTATTGTTTTATAGTGTATAATAAAATAAATGACGAAAAAGAATGTTATTGTTTATGTGCAACCTCCTTTCTGCCATAAAAAGTCGATTTACCGAAAAATTACCGAAATCTACCGAAAATTGCCTAATGAATCTACCGATAGCAAGCAAATCGGCGTGGCAACACTGAAGCAAGGTGACTATCCAGAACAGTGTTGCCGCGTCTACCGAATTTTCGGTAGATCTACCGATCTCGGATCCGGTCTACCGATCTACCGATTGAACCACCAAATATACCGAAAAGTTGACGATAATTCAAGAAATATATTTTTATTATCAATGTATCTAAAAATTCTCAATAAAACATTTCTTTGTACAGTACCTTCGTTTCTTATACAGTATATTGTAAAAGACTTTATTGCAATACAAAGTTATTTCTGACTAGCTTACCGTCGCGCATTGCTGCGATCTCAGAAGGAAGGAAATTCAAGCAAACTCATTATGATAAAATTCAATTTACATTTTATCATTTTTATTGAAACTTATTATTGTTATTAATTTTCATCGGGAAAACATTTCAAAGTGTCGTTTCAATTCTACTTATTTATTGGAGTGCTTGTGGATACACGATATTTTTTGTTTTTCCGTCTGGTGCGTATACAAATATATCAGAAGGTTTTCCGACGCATGAGCTGGCCACATACAGTTGTCCATGCGAGAAGCGCGGATTCTCCAAATTTAGCCCACACAGTTGCAGCGATTGTCAGAAGTGCGATATTCCCCAACCTTTTTTCTTTATATATATACCGTTACCAACTCATATGTATCTCTCTGGCTGGCTATGTGCCCATGGTAACTCATTAACTTATGCATATTCCATTTGTATATATTTGCAGCGATTGTCAGAAGTGCGATATTCCCCAACCTTTTTTCTTTATATATATACCTTTACCAACTCATATGTATCTCTCTGGCTGGCTATGTGCCCATGGTAACTCATTAACTTATGCATATTCCATTTGTATATATTTTATATTTATCAATAAATGGCTTTAAATTCCCCATTTATATATATATATTTTAATCCTTTATAATTTTAATTATTTAGTTGCTCCTTTCTCTCTTCATTGGAATGTTGTGAAATTTCTGATAGTTGGATAATAAACCGTTTTATTGTAATTTGTCTTTTTAAATTATTTTGAGTTGATATTAAAATTTGGAAAAGGGGGATATTTAGATTGGTAAAATAAAATAGGTAAAAAAAAATCGAATTTTATCCTACAACTTCGGTAGTTGTTTGGGGTACAGTTAAGGTTTTAACGAAGTTCGAGCGAATACATAATTAGCAAAAAACAAAAAATTGAAATAAAGTGATTAAACAAAAATTATTACAAATATCGTAAATAACAGTTCACAAATGCATATATAGAAATATTTTTTGCAGTGGGAGAAATGATCTTCACAATTTAAAATCGATCGAACACACAGTGATATGCTCATATAAACGCGCGCCATCTATCGTAGGATAAATATACTATGCCAGAAACCTTCGCGGGAGTATATTAAACAGCTTCCCAAAGTTTCATGGCAATCGTATAAAAGAGGTGATAATGCATGAAGGACATACAGACAGGCATACATTCATTTTTATATATATAGATGATCTGTTTAGCGCCCTCTATTAAGTAGTAGCATAATCACTGGTTACATTATAACAGAAATCGCCGGAAATGTACTCTTTTAATTATTCACACTGTGAATGAATAAAAAATATTAGAAATCCAAAAATGAGTGACCAAAAGTACGATAGTGGTGGTGAAGGCTCTAGTACCGGTGTTACTAAAAAAAGAAATATAAACAATTCTACAAACACGAGTGGGAAGCCCTAGCAAAGTTCAAAGGGTGGTTAATCCAAAGTAAAAAAGGGCGACAATTTATACTTTGCAAGCCTTGTAGCAAAGACATAATTATTTCAAGTGGAAAAGACGCTTTACTTAAACATAGTGTCGGGAAATTTCATATAAAAAAAGTGAAGACAATCTCAAGCAGTGGGGTGCCGTCATTAAAAGCGGTGGAAGCGCCGCTTCTCTTGTATTTTCTAAAAAATACATACATATTAATTTTAATTATATGAAAATAATCGCACAAAATTTTATTATAACCGCATTATGTATCTTATTACAAATTTCTATACTACACGTGAAAAAAAAAGATTACTATTGTATATTCGAATATTAGTGGCGGTGTGGAATCTCTGTGTTGTCAGATTCCAAAACACCAGATTTGCGCATGCGCTTTACGGAGCACCAACCTCACCCGGTTTAGCCGGTGGAAGCCTACGACCTTGGGTTGATGCTACACATATAATGCTTCCAATTCTATCCGGGACCGGTTCTGGGCTGTTAGCCACCCGCCCGCTAGATATTTGGCCGATTACGTGAATAACGAGTAGATTTATAAAAAATATAATTTCTAAAAATAAAAGATTATCTTTAGATAAGATAAACGAGTAAAATGAACACTCTTTCTTAAACCGATTTCGAGCAATTTATATTAGCAGACAAATAATTAACAAAGATACTATACTTCAGTCTTGTTAAATTAAGGGCTTCTGATGCAACTACCTTATATAATCACATTGCTGAAATCTTTAACCACAATAATATTCGTTACAAAAACAATTTGATAGGGTTTGCATCCGATGGAGCTAATGTTATGATGGAAAGTCACCATTCTTTGATGGCACTATTAAAAAATGATATACCTAACTTATATATTATAAAATGTATATGCCATTCGTTTCACTTGTGCGCATCACATGCGTGTCACAAATTACCTTGGTACGTCGAAGATCTCTGCGCGATATTTACAATTATTTTAATTCTAGCCCAAAAAGAGTTTGTGAATTCAGCAATTTCAGCAATTTTGCAAATATAAAGACCCACAAAATTCTACATCCATCGCAAACCAGATGGCTTTCAGTTCATGGTGTGGTAATTTGAATCTTAGAACAGTACGCTGATCTAAAACTATATTTTACTGGTGCTGTCAACAGTAATGATGTCCTTGCTGCAAATAATATACTGCAGAAATTGAATGATCCAGTTTCAAAATTATTTCTAGAATTTTTAGATTATGTGTTGCCTCTATTCAATATTTTAAATATAGAAATGCAATCTGAGTCCCCAAAATTGCATGTTTTGTATGATAATGTTTGCCTCGTTTTGAAAACAATTTATGATTGCTTCCTTCAAAGAAATAATATAATCACTCCAATCGAAAATATTGATTTTAAAAATCCAAGAAATTATTTAGCTATAGCAGAGTCGGTAGATTAACTGGTCTTTCGACTTCCTATCCTCGCTCGTTGCTAAAATCAACTAGAGACAAATGATACCACCAGGGGCACTGCAATCACTGCAAGAGCGCTAGATCGAATGTTTTCTTTTTATTGAAAGATATATAACCTTCGAGTTCGATTTCATAATTTTTTATATGCATTTTATTATAAGAATGAAAAAGCTTTTATTTAAACCCAAAACCAGGTTTATGGATAAATAAATGACACTTAATAAAACATTAAACACCTTCCATCGCTGAGAAATGTTTATTTAATAAAACACTAACATTTTCAGCCTCATGGAATAAACTATCCTCAGGTGTAAATGAGTTCGAACGTATTTTATTAAATAAACATTTCTCAGCGATGGAAGGTGTTTAATGCTTTATTAAGTGTTTTAAAAACGCTGAGTTTTATATTTAGTTAAATAAATGACAAGGAACAAAACTGACACAATAGTATTATTATTATTAAATTGTGCTATTATGTGAATTTATTATACGTTAAAAATTTATTGTACATACAAACAAATTATATTATACATATTAATAATAATTATTATTATTATTATTTGCGTTATTAAAATTTACTTTAAGTGAGAAATTTTTCTATGGTTTTTACTTTCAACTGATGAAATAAATGATTGATTAATCGTTCGCGTGAAAAAATGCAATCGACAAGTAACAAAAAAGTGCAAAAATCTGGAAGTCAAGTAGGACTTGTGACCAGCATTGTCACATCCTATCATCAATGTAACAGAGCACTGATTTAATATATTATCCATTATTGAAAAATAAACATCCATGTTTGGGTTTGTTAATTTTTCGCATACTTTGCTTTCTGCCCAGTACATCAATTGGCAAAGCTTATAGCTTGGATATAACAAACCTCCTCGAGATTTGATGAATGTAAATGTCTTCTCTGGTGCAGCATCCTCAGGTTTTGCTGTTAATATATTTTTGCATTCATCACAACCGAGTGATGGCAGTAGACGATAAATAATATAACCTCCTAAATAATGTAGGATAAACTTAAATGTTTCTGGTGTACAATAATCATGATCTAATAATTCACTATCACTAGGATCTCCATAGTATAAACTTGGATCACAAAGCAAATTTTCTAAATGTTCTTCCAATTGTTCTTGAACTTCTCTGAATGGTTTTTTATGACTATGAAGAAGATTTTTTAAAGTAATAAGCATAGATCCTGGATCAGTTTGAACTGATGCTCGTTTGGGAGGACGAACCAAACTGTAAACAGTCATCAGTCTGTACAGGTATAAGAACTGTACTGTTGTGGGATGAGAATTGCTTCCACTTCCTTGTCTTATCATTCCAAAGAAACGCTAATTGAAAAGAAAACATAAGTTAAGGTTTAATACAAGATTATATAATCATTACACTAAGTCAATTTTACCTCTAATGGGTCCTGATTAAAGTGAGCTGTCAGGATATAATATGAGTTTGGAAGCAATTGTCTGACGAGTGCTAAGATACTAGTCAGCGTCAAGCGTAGATTTTCTGCTGTCTGGTGGCTCAAAAATCCCTTTTGATCAGTGCTTCTAATCTGTAATCTGAATGCTTCCCATCTATTTAACCATTCTAGAGATTCTTCAATAACCTATTTTTAAAAAGTTGTTAATTAAAACATTTATAGTTTTTGCTAGTGAATCATTACTATTACCTTGAGATCATTTGAATCATGTCTGATTCCTTCCTGTGGCAATCTACGATTTAAAGCATCAAAAAGAGCATTGATGTGACGTATGAAACTTATTGTAACATCTGCATTCTTTAGGATAGCAACCTCACGCTGTTTATAAAACAGCATAGCATCAGCAAAAGTATTACTAAATATCTATAAATATATGAGATAAATAAAAGTATTCTTATCAAGTCAAGATTATATAAGTAAAAAAAAGTGTTACTTGAGCTGCCAGCAATACACTCATTCTCTGGAAGTTATTGGGATTAACATGTATTTCTGTCACTTTGGGACATGCCTTTAATCCCTTTGGTAATTTGGAATCTTCATCAACAACTGCTTTAAAATGCTGTAATTCTACCCTTCCTTCAGGAAACTAAAAGTAAAAATGCAGAATAATGCAATGGCTTATATTATAAATTAGGTGAAAACACTTTATTTTCTTAGTTTTACCTGAAAGTATGTATTTTTCAAAAGATTGTTTCGCATACATTTTAAAATATGTGGTACATCAATAATAGCCAGTACTTGTCTATCTGCAGCAGGGTTTGTAAATGAGCATTGTATATTATTTGTGTCTGCACAAATTCCTAGAGCTTTTAAAGCTGCTTTGTTTGTGCTGGCACCATCACAAACTATTGCATTGACTATTGCACCACACTGTTCTAAATGAATAATTGCTTGCAAAATAAGTTTTGCAACAGTAGAACCTGGGACAGAGCTTTTTGAACAGAATGTGCCAATACATTGTACCCAACTAGCAAAGTGAGGTCTGAACATAAACACTAGGCCATGATCACCTGCTGTAAATTCACTCTGTGGCAATTCAGAATTGTCACCATAATCAACAAGTCCAATCATTTCACCAGTAGCTTTTGAAAGTTCTATATGTTTTTGAAGTGTGATTTCATCAAAAATTAAAACTCCCTGGCGTTCTGTTTGTGGAATTGTCTCCAATTTTGTCTTTAAAATAACAAAAAGATCTTCATCAAATCCAAATTTGGCATTAATGCCTCTGATATATTGATGCAGTGTAGACTGACAGGGTAAAGGCAAGTAATCATTATTTCTCAAAAATTCATAGAGAGATGGTGACCTAATTTTTAAAAGTAAACAGTCAAGTAACCAATTAATGTCATATCTCATACCCTTTTTGCTTTTTATATGGCATGCTTTCAGCATGTGCTCTATTATAAGTTTCTGTCTTGGTGGTAAGGAATCAAGTTTATCAGCTGACAACTGTTTCATTTTAAGTTCAGTATTTTCTTGATGAAGCTTGAGATTTTCTGTTTGAAGGGTTTTCAGTTTCTTCCTATAGATCATCTTTTGCTTTCTGCACCGATATAAATCCTCTTTGACTTTTAACAATTCAGACTGCAAAGCAGAGATTTTATTGACATATAACAGCTCAGGATGCTGTGTAGTTGCTGCTTCAGATGTGGAGGGTTCTTCTACTTCCTTTTCTACAGTTGTTACTTGGGAGTGTGTATCATGCAAATCTAATGATTGATAAAAAAAAATATCAGACAATTAATCTTAAAGTATTTATAAGGAAAGATGGGCCACAGAGAGATAACCCTCAGTGAATCACAGTGGATCTCACAAACCCAGCTCAATCTTTACTTAATTTTTAAATATAAAATGTTCCTTAAATATAGATAAAATAGATAGATAGATAAAATTTAATTTTATATTAAAACACAGGGTCCGAGAGACGCACTGCAACTCAGGCAAGGGCAAAAAATTACATGACTCACTGAGGATTAAGATTACATAAAAACCATAAATAGTTACCTTTGGTATTGTCTTTTTGTGATCCCTTCCTAGATGGTTCTTCATTTCTTGTGAGACATCGCGTTGATCGTTTTTGAGGTACAGACCTACTAATGTACTTAGGACAATTAGGGAAGTTTGAAGGATATGCATCCGACGTTAATGCCCAGCGATCTCGTGGAATTTCTACTTTCGTTCCATTTATAACATAGGAGAAGGTTTTTAAAATAAATCTACTCGCAAAATGTACGTCACAAACGTAACATTTATTTGTTAGCATCTTGTCGTCTCGTGGTATGCATTGCATCCACTCCTCAATCTTATCGCTAGGAACACGAAATAAATGTCTCTTCTCGTTCGATGACTTATATCCTGCCTTGCATCCTGGCACAAAGAACTTTGGCATTTTTATGTAGACAAAATAACAATTATTATAGGTCAAAATCACTGACTTTAGTATATACCTAGCAAGAACAACGCTCTCCTTCTAACAGTGGCGCCAACTAGCGGCAAATATTGTCTCTAGCTAAGTTTGAACTATTAGTCGAAAGACCAGTTAATCTACCGAGTCTGGCTATAGAAAACATGTATTTTGGAGCAAAAGTCGTCGCTTCAATGACGCAACTGAACCTTACAGATGAACAGATTAAATTTTTCGACTACGTTGTTTGGGTTTTTATATTGAAGGTTGCACCCAAATTACAGCTAGATTCCTCTTAAAAACAACTCTATAAAAAAAATTTCGTTTTTTGAACCCAACCGTTGTCAAAAGTGTAACTATATAAGTTATACAATTACAGATGTTGCCTTGTTATTTCCTAATCTTATAATTGATCGCGAGCTTCAAAGTTTAGATTCCGAATGGAGACTATTAAGAAATAATCAAGAAATACAGTCATTTAGCAATGATGTGCAAGTTTTCTGGCAAAATATTAAAACTATTACTCTGGGCGATGAAACACTTGTTTTTCCAGTGTTGTCTCGTTTTGTTGAGAATATCTTGTGTCTGCCTCATTCTTCAGCTAATGTGGAAAGAATATTTTCGTCAATAAATCTGTTAAAAACGAAACAACGAAATAAACTGAGCCACGAAACAATCACTGGCTTACTTCTTAAGCCCTGGTCACACTATGCGATTTCTAGCCGCGCAGGCGACTGCAACTGCAACAAGCGCGAGTCGCGCGCGTCTTCTCGTGGTCACACATTGTTCGTTGATGTTGCAACTGGAAAACACGTGACCCTATAATAAACCAATAAAATTACAGTAGCTTGTTTTTGACTACTTTCGTGAGTTTGCCGATATTTTACGTTTTACGTACTTCAGAGTATTTATGGAATTTTAGCCACTTTTCTTATTAAAATAAGAAAAGTGGCTAAAATAAGAAAAGTGGCTAAAAGCAGAAAAGGAACTGCTTGCTATTAAAATAGCAAGCAGTTCCTTTTCTGGAATGAATAAAAGAAAAAAGGCGATTATTTTGATAGAGCTGGCGCGAATACACAAAAAGATAAAATCTTCGATAAAACGAAGAATTAAAACCCCGGGTATTCGTGAGCCTGAATAAGCTCGATCAATCTCGATTCTGTAAAAGTATTAATCCTCTAACTATCCGCCATGATGATGAACTATTTTCAATGTTGTCACTGTATGACGTGGCACAAAGGCGTTTGTTGATTGGATGCGCGTTTGCAATCGTCGCGTGTAGAACAAACTTTTTGTTTCTAGTTGCGGTTGAAGTCGCGCCGATTTTCGAGGGAGGATTACTAGTTAACGGGAACAGCCGTCGCGGTTGCAGTCTCCTGCGCGGCTGGAAATCGCATAGTGTGACCAGGGCTTTACTAAACAATTAATTGGAAAAAATTACTGTTACGACTTTCCTGTGAAAGATAATTTAATTTCAAAAGTAACAAACAGAGTGTTAAAAAACACACAAACGGAAGATATTGAATAATATTATTATTATTATTAATATCCGAAAAATAAAAGGTAATTTTTTGTTAGAAAAATAAGACAAAATGTACAGTACCTACTAAATTAGTAAATTATTATTTTTTTACGTAAGTGTTCTGTGTTAGTTTTTTGTTTTTTATTGTTTTATAGTTTATAATAAAATAAATGACGAAAAAGAATGTTATTGTTTATGTGCAACCTCCTTTCTGCCACAAAAAGTCGATTTACCGAAAAATTACCGAAATCTACCGAAAATTGCCTAATGAATCTACCGATGGCAAGCAAATCGGCGTGGCAACATTGG
>NW_019384864.1:499471-505746 GCF_000671375.1 Centruroides sculpturatus
ATTACTTTTTTCTGTACTATATTAAAAACTAAAATTTATTTGTTTGTAAGCTTAAAATAGATCCTTATTAACCATATATTATTAAAAATGCATTAATAAATAAAATACAGAACGGGAATTGGTAATTTATGGTTTAGCCTAGTGGCAAGTAGATTCGGAGACAAGTAAATTCGACTTACGTCGTTTTTCGACTTAAGTCGTTCTCCTGGAACCAATTACCGACGTAAGGCGAGGTATACCTGTATTTGTTGATGTGTTTTATTATTTTGTTTTGCATATTTTAAATTTTGGATGATGGTTATATTAGTTAAGTTGCAATTTGAATGTTTAGTTACATGCTACAGTGCATAGCCATTTGGTACAAATTAGTTGGTGGATGTACTGTACATCACAGTTAGGAAAATTTTCTCTGGATATATGAAGCTTATTAAGTATTGCTCTTGCAAGTTAGAACTGTTAGTTCTGATGGCTTTTTGACTGTACATGACTCTTGTTTTAATTTCTTCCACTCTTACTGTAATTCTGCTTTCTTCACAGACCTGGATTGTTAAACAAGCATAAATTGTATTTAAAAGTTGATTATATGTTGAATATTAGTATGAGGACATTGCATAAATCATGCAGCAGACACAAGATTATTTAAAAGTTAGGTTTCTGTTAATTTTTCAAAACATATTTTTAAGTTTCATTGCTAAGAACAGAAACATGCACCTTTTTAAACATTTAACACCTTATACTTGATTTTTGTTGCTATTTCCAAATAGTGTTGGGACAGCATCGGGTCCTAACTTTCTCTTCCCATCCACTCTATTATTTTCAAATTGCTCCTTGGTAAAATGGATCTACATTAAATTGATAATAAAATAAGGAATTAAAATGTCTTAATTAAAATATCATTCTTCTCAAAACATTTATCTATGAAAAGTTTGATATTTTAAAGTTCTCCAGCTTTATGAAACATCTTTAGAGTAAATATGGGCTGACAAATCTTTGGTTACAAATTAATACTTGCAGATACTAGTAAGTGTGTTAACAATATTTTTTTAACTTCTGAATTTCATCTATATCCATTTTAATATCATCTGCAAAACTGGGGTCCAATTAGAAAAACTAAATCTGTTAAAACATTAAATTTAAGTCCTAACTTCACACAAACGAGAAGTAGGTTTCCATTTAACCCGTCTTATTTTAACAACGTAAACCATTCTTCTGTTTTGATTGGCAGGGAATCGAAAGATTCGGTAACCTTTTCCATCACTATACGCACAATTTGGAGCCGAACAACATGGCATTTTGTTAATTTTCTATGCTATGCGAATACGCGATGCTGTTTAATTAAAGTTTATTAAGATCTATTAGTAATTACAAATCATCAACATGCTGAGCAGCAGAGAACATTTATGAATCACCTCATACATTGTTTTAGAAGACTTGTACATTAAATAAGAAAACAATATAATTATGGAAAGATCATAATACTCAAGGATATTTACAGTAGCAAGATATATACAATTATATACAAGGTGGGTATTATGAGAGAATTGTATACATAACAAGAGCAAACATACAAAAAAGTTAAATCATATCTTCATATACTGAGTACAGATAGTTTTTATGTGCGTTACAAATAAACCATTTACAGCAGTGTTTCTCAACGGGGGCGATATCGCCCCCATGTGGGCATTTTTCCATGTTGAGGTGGTGATTAGTAACAATTTTTATTTTGAGGGGCAAAAAACAATTTTCTGAGCGATATAGTAAAACATTATATTAAGAATAATTAGATATTTTATTCGTTACATCGTACAATAATTAAACAAATAATATTATACTAGTCACTAGTCTATTCAATGCAGTACGAATTTGGTGTTAGCCTTGGGTCTCGACATCGGAATTTTGAAGTAAAGGGGGCGATACTACGTAACGGTTTTATTGAAGGGGGCGATACTATGTTGAAGGGGGCAACGATTCGTTAGAGGTTGAGAAACACTGATTTACAGCATTAATTTGTCAGCTTTTACATTTCACAAACATTTGCAATTATAGTTACAAAGAGTTTACGTAATAGACGTAAAATTACAAGATCTTATAAAATAGAGAGTTTATACAAAGGTTACATATTAAACAAATAATTTTATGTGTATAACAGTTACAATAAAAGTTTGTATTTACATACAAAGGCATAGATGATTACAGTTACAGTCAAAGCAGAGGTATTAATAGTTTTATTGACAATGATCATTAAGTACAAAGTTGTTATTAACATTTTTCCATATAATATTTTCAGTGCCAAAATATAGTGCATTGTGTTCCCTATCAGAAAGGTTCTCATGGTCAGCTTTTAATTTGAAGTTAGCCTCATCACAAATTTTATTTATTACAAGAGTTGCGTTCTATTTCTTATTTTCAAAAATGAGGGCGCATCTCTCTTTCTAGATGACTCTGTTGGTGAAAGCAATAAACCAATTAAGTAATTATTTTGGTTTTTAACAGAAAAATTGGAGTGGAACTTAACGTTTTGCCAGGAGATACAGGTATTAAAAATTTTGTCTACCCAATGCCAAATTTGCTTAACGATGTGGCACTGAAAAAAGATGTGAAAGATACTCTCATTGTGATCACACTGAGGACAACGGGCAGAATGTAGACACTGGTAGGTGTGAAGGTACTCCCTAGTTATCACAATATTGTTCAGAATTCTCCACATGAGTTTACTCCACCCAGCAGGGAGCCTCCCAACATCAACCCATGTCTCTCTCTAATTAATCGTAGTATACATGAGATTTGTGTTGATACTTTGCTTATCAATGTTCATGTAGACAGTACTGGGCCTTAATTTATTACCAATTTGATCATTATTAATTATGGTAGTAACAATTTTTCTCCATTTTTTTGTACTTACTGGAGTTGTCGAGAAGTAAGGGGAAATTATCATGATTCTTAGTAATACGTTTAACAATAGGACCTAATATATAATGGGTGATCAGAGCAAGAGGATGGTTCTGATTTTTTATAGCATTAACCATATTAGCCAGTTGGAGAGAGTATTTCAGACTCTTAAGGTCCTGCACTCTCCATCGTCCCTGATTCAGATTATTTCTCATTATAATTCTTTTAAGAGGCTCAAAATGATTTTATCGAAATGTTTGATATCTTTTTTACTTAAATTAGTGATATAGAGGTTAAACATTATTCTGGCAATTAAGATTTTATTTGCAATAGTGACACGGTCAGGTAGGTAAAGCCAAACAGTTTCCCAGTTGGAAATTACATTTTTAATTTTATGAGACACACTCTTAAGATTGTTTTGATTGCTATTTTTACAATACTAAATCACTCAAAATTTTGATACTGTTGACAGTACTGATGTTCATGATATCATATGTAATGTTGCCATAAATATTAAACAATTTACTTTTATTTTCATTGATTCTCACACCAGTTAAAATGCTGAATAATTTTATTATTTCAATGGTTTTGTTGAGGGCAACATTGTTCTTATGTTTATAGTAAAATTAATATCATCAGCATGAGCCACATACTTTGTATTATTTTTAAATCTAGGAATATGAAGCGGAGCTATTAGACTGTCATTGTTAATCATTCTCAGAAGAGCTTTAATATAAATCGTGAAGAGAATCATAGAACAAGCGCAACCTTGTCTTACTCCTGCATTGCAGTTGATGTAATCAGAATCACTATTTATAAACATTGATTTTTGTTTTGGGTGCCTGGTACAAGATTTTGATTTTATTAATTTCATTATTGTTTAAGCTATCTAGAAATTTCCAAAGAATTTTCATGTTGACCATGTCAAAGGCTTTCTCAACATCAATAGACAGGATGGAGAGTGACGTTCTCCTTTTAACATAAATCTAGTGCCTTAGAATAATCAACCTAGTAGTATTGTGACATCATCAACGAAGACAAGATTGTTAAAAGTGACCAGAATATGGCCCCAGCTGTTCTCAAGGTCATCCAGTTGTAAACAAGCTGCGACAGCCATGTCAGATTTCACAGAAAGGCAAGTTTGTCCAGTTTTATAGACATATTTTTGTCTATAAAATTCTTTTGATACTAGGAAGAAATAATTAGTAAAAGAAAATTCTATTAATTCTAAAATATACTTTGGAATTTCATACTTACGTGATGGTTGGCTGTATAAAATTTAATTGATGGATACATTGCTATTAAGGTTGAGGCTTATTCACAAAAGTTGTGGCACTCTATTTTGATACAATTACACAAGGAGTAAAGCTAATTATTATTTTAGAAATTTTTTATTACTGTCGGTTTGTCAAAAAATGCATTTTGGGATGGACCCTTCATCTGTTCGACCTGGTTTGTTATACTTTTATAGTACATACGTTGTAATATCAATTAAAAAGAAACATAAAATAAATGCATTATTTTACATACAGAATTCCCAGACTTGCAATAAATTTAAACGAAAATGCTACTATATAAATGAATGAAACCAAACAAAACAATTTACACATGGTTAAATCTAAAAAACAAAAGGGTTAATACTCATTTAAATGATAAGTTAAAGTAAAGTAAAATATTGAATTAAACCAACAAAAATTAGAGATTTACCTTTAGCTTAAGGTGACCAGACATCCTGCTTTTGGCGGGACCGTCCCAATTTTTAACAATNATTTAAATGATAAGTTAAAGTAAAGTAAAATATTGAATTAAACCAACAAAAATTAGAGATTTACCTTTAGCTTAAGGTGACCAGACATCCTGCTTTTGGCGGGACCGTCCCAATTTTTAACAATTTGTCCCAAATCTATTTTAAAAAGTTCCAAGTTATGGAAGGATTAAGTTTTTGTCAATTATATGTCATAAACTTATGTCTTATGTTTAAGATTCATAAAGATAATTTTGTATCACACATATCAGTACCAAGGTTTAAGTGAGCCTATTAATTAAATAAAGAATGCTGCACTGACAAAACCCTTTGTGTTTGTGGCAAAGCTGACAGAAAATGGTTTGGGGCATGCAGCTGCAGCAACAGAGCAGCATGTGTTCACAGGCTGTCCAAATGAGTGAACATTTTGTTCATTGCATGTTACATGCGCAGAATACAGTGCAGAATATAAAAATTATGGAATACACTCTGCTCTTTCCAGGAACTAATGCTGTGACTGAATGCATTTTTTCTACTCTAAATAAAAAGTGGACATCTGATAAGTCACAATTAAGTGTTGTCTTTGAAAGCCATGTTACCTGTGAAATATAATTTAACAAATTCTTGCAAAAAATTTCATAACAGCAGCAGCAATCTACTAAAAATTTCACTCAACTGAGAAATATGAAAAAAAAGAATAAAGAGTTTTTAAAGATTCATAATCTATACAGTCGACCCCCGTATAACGTACGTTCCTATAACGACAATTCCTATAACGTAGCGAAAAAATTGTAGAAACTTTCGTATAAAGTACCTCCTATAACGTCGTTTCGCGACAAGATTGATAGAGTCTGGACCAATAGTGGATGAGCAGCCGAACTACTTTCCTCCGACCCTGCGCCACGCTACGGAGCGGCTAAATTGAGTTTGCTATCGTCTGTTTAGTATTATATATAAATTATATATAAATTAGGTACTGTACATATAATTATATATTAATTATATATAAATTAGGTACTGTATATATAATTATATATTAACTTAATTTATTGTAACTTTATTATAATTATATATATGCTTTCTGCCGCCTGGCAACACGCTACGGAGATTTTAGGCTAGTAAGTTGAGTTTATTATCGTCTGTACAGTATGTAAATTAGGTACCGTAAGTCTAATACAGCACTAATTTTATACATTTCTTGTGAAAGAAACACTTCTTATTCAACGTCCATAAAAATTATTTATACTGTATTAATGATGTCTCCAAAGGTCAAGTTATTTTTATGCGAAAAATTCTTTATTAGAAATCGCGGCTGCCATTTAATGTGCTGTTCCGCGACAAAAACCAGCTTTAAGCAATGGCGTAGTTGAACGGTACACACTTGGTAAGTAATCCTATAATTTTTTGTTTATAGCATAGTTTATACAGATTATTCCCAAAAAATTATAAGTATTTTGGAAATGTTGAGTCGAATTAGTCTAGAATCGGTTAATTTTTTATAGAAGAAAACCTTTTGAACAGCCTTAGTCCATAAAGTTCCCACCTATCGGGCTGCGATTGGCTCATGTATTTAATCATTCCTACAACGTAAAATTCGATTAGCGTGGAACGTATCTAAGCGTTATAGGGGGGTCTACTGTAT
>NW_019384864.1:505934-529685 GCF_000671375.1 Centruroides sculpturatus
GGCTACTCAAATATTTTACGTTTTTGATACTAAATTAACTTCTGAAGTATAATTTTTTATTGTTTTTATATTTTTCAATATATTTATTTTGTTTGTACAAAATAAAAAAATAATTTTTAACGATACAATAGTCTTTGTTAGGCTTAACATCGACGAAAATTCAACGCGAAGCGACACGCAACGGATAAAAATTTCGACATGGGATAAGTTAAACTATTTTTTCGTACGTAAATCAGTTATTCGAAATATCAGTTATCCGGATAACCCCAGTCCCCAATTGATTCGGAAAATCGACACTCTACTGTATATAAAAAAAACTATACTATTACATACAAATAAAAACCCAGCGAAGTGGGATCTTGCAGCTAGTAGTATATAAATTTATTCTATTATATTTGTATATTTTACATATGTTGAAATTTAAAATAATACAATACAATACAATTTTTGCATTCTTTGCTAATAAAATATTGTTGCTCAAGAACAGGCCCGGCCAACCCGTGGCCCACATGCGGCCCATCATGTTAAATTGTGTGGCTTGTGTATGAATAGAGTTAGCATAAGTATTTTGTCGGGGTGAGTTAAATCTGTATCATGTATAAGGAAGCAATCATATATCTATTAAAATTCTTGTTTCCCATTATGTGTATACCAAAACAATTAAATAAATGAAAATTTGCATATGTCATTGTTATAATGTGCAAGTGCGAGTACGAACTTTTGGTATAACAATAAAATATTATTCATTTTGTATTTGTTTCACTTTTTTAAAAGCCTGTTTTCCTAAATTGTGGCCACCGTAATGTTACACGTGATCAAAGTGGCCCACAAAACAATTTGGGTTGGCCAGGCCTGCTCTAGAACAATTTTTTTCAACAAGACCGGTGCTCCCCCATCAATACTGTCCCACTTCACTAATGTTAAAATCTAGTCACCTTTAGCTGTAATTACAATCATTGGGTTAAAATTACATGAAGTAAACATATTTTACAATTTAGTTGATTTTATGAAAATATAAGAAAATTAAAACCTTTTTTTTAATAGGGGTAAATTTAAAATTATAGTTAATAAAAGTGAGCAATACATCTAAACAACACACAAGCCAAGCTGATTACAGTACAGGAGGTGTAATTGTATAGTAAATTGTATAGTACATACCAAAGGGAGTGTACCTGGGTGCCTTTTAGCAAAGAAGTATTGTGTCCAAAATTTTATCAGTTTCTAAGCCCTAATTTATTTTTTTCCCGTTAGGAATTTTTCTATTTTCTAAATGTTCACCAAGTTTCCTTAAAGTTAAATTTTGTTCTTTCTTTAAAATGTTAATACTATTCACATTTATATCACAGGTGTTACAATGTAATGCTGCAGCAGAATTTTGATAATTGCATTTTACAGCTCTTATATGTAGGCTACATGTAATAATATCTACCTGTTTTGCCTATGTAAATTAAACTAGGTGTACAACTGCAATTAAATTTATATATAACACCTACTTTCATTAGGATGTCTTTATTAGTGTATTATATTTTTAATGGGATTAAGTAGTTCTTTAAGTTTTGAGTATTTAGGGATAGAACAATATTATTTCAAAAGTAAATGATATTGTAGTTTTTCAAATAAGCATTCCGTATTACAGATTTTTATGTTTGTGTTTTCAGATTGTGTATTTACTTTTAGCTATTTATTTAACAATATTTTTGGGTAATCATTTAATATAAACATTTTTTTGTATTGTTTTTATTTTAGTCTTCTGTATTGTTATATTAGTAGTATGCATTCTAATTTTATTTATATATATCTGAAATATTTCTTTTAATGTGTAAAGGATTATTTGAATAATAATTAACTGTCCCTCACTTAGGCGTGCTTCTAAGTGCGGGACTGGTTAATAATGGCTGGTGTATGAGCATACATTAGCCATTTTTAAATTTATGTAGTTATTTGACTGTTTAATGCATGGTTTAGAAAAATTCATGTTGTTTCTACAGATAATAACATGTAAAAAGTTAACATTTCTTGTAGACTCTATTTCTATATTAAATTTTAAATGTGTATGAATAGAGTTAGCATAAGTATTTTGTCGGGGTGAGTTAAATCTGTATCATGTATAAGGAAGCAATCATCAGTGTATCTAATTATAAAAAGTAACACTCTTAACTTGCTCAGGAAATTATCAGGTTCAATCATAGTTCTTCTAATTTGGAACCAATACAGGAGCCCATGAATATACCATCTAGTTGACGGTAATAAACACTATTACTAAAAAATAATTATTCTCTAAATAAAAATGAATCTAAAACCCAATAATCACAATTAAGACCATGTAGTGTGTTAGTAATAAATTGTATTGTAATTAACAGGTACATATTTTTGACATCGAGACTCAACATTCTGTAACTAGTACAGAAAGGAATATTTTTAATGTTTGTTAAGAATTCTTCGGTACTTTTAATGCTATAAGTAGAATTATCGAATTGATTTAATATTGTTTTAATAGATTTTTCTAATTCCATACTTCTAAATCTGTGTGTGTTTTAACTCTAATACTGAGTCTTGGTGTCCTATTATTATAAGATAAAATATAATTAATCCTATTTTCATCCGTCAGTTTATTTTTGCATATCAACTTAATCTTTTTCTCGAATGCTTCATGTAACTCTGAATAAAGGTCAGTAGATAATTCAAGCTAGGTAGAGGGATTTGTAATATTGTTTAATACTGATTTGGTAATATTAAATATTAATAAATACCAATGTTTGCTTTTATCAGTCTGCAAAACCCCTGCAAAATTTCTAAATTTTTAAACTTCTTTTTGAAATTTATAAAAATGCCTTTCATATAAGTAAGATTAATTTTTAATCACAAAAGTAGATACATTTATATAAACTCGTAGGTTTCCTTTAATATTTGGTGTAACTTTACTTAATGCATATTCTATATTAAGAACTCTCTCACTCTTCATATTTAATTTTCTTAGGTCCACTGTAATCGAGATGTTTAAGTAGTAGGCTTTTAATATTTGATGGAATATTGCAGTTTGAATTATTAATCAGTAAATTATTTCCCCAATTTAGTTATTGTTGGGTATTATAATTTTTTTATCTAGTTAATTATACAATTACTAAATACAATAATCTCTTAAGATTTAATTTAAATCTAGAATTAATACCTTTTCTAAGATTCTCAGCACAAAACCTTTCTCACTAATTTCTAGCCTTATTAACAGGAGTACAAACGTTTTTGGCCTTCTTAATAGGCCTTCCTCAGGTACACTGTGTATCGGGTACGTTTGTACTCCTGTTAATAAGGCTAGAAATTAGTGAGAAAGGTTTTGTGCTGAGAATCTTAGAAATTGTTCTAGCTACATATGCATAGTAATACCTTTTTTTTTTAGCATTAACCTTAATTTTTTAAACTCTATATTCCTTATATTTAATTATCAATTTTATGATCAAATAGTTAATTATCTTGGCTATTGCAAGAACATGCAGTCATCAGAATGGTAAATTTCGGAATTTCTAATTTTTTTTTATACATACATTCAAATACAAAACATCCACTAACAGCACTTTATCTTCAGTATTCTCATCACTCCTTTGATTAATACTTAATTAGAATAATATTCCTTCAATGAGTATTACGATTCATATATACTTGTTATTACGGTTGAGGCTTATTCACAAAAATTGTGGAACACTATTTGGATGCAATCACACAAGAAATAAAGCTAAAAACTGAAAGTTTTCAGTTTGTAATATTGTCACAATTGATTTTGTTGTACAAATATGTTTAACTGTTGATATAAGAAATATTATCTTTTCATAGTCTGTATGTGAAAGATTTAATTTTACTTTATTAATACATTTTAAATATTTACTTGCAAATAGGTATGGCATCAGAGATTCCATGCATTTTCTCCAACGACCAAATATTTTGGTTTTTGTTTCAATTTTGCATTCCATACTTAATGAAGGCCAATTTTGACTGTGATAGAATGATTGACACACTAGCAAGTCAAAAAATTTTCACACAAGGCATTGTTACATATTTATCTGTAAGTATAAGATAGCTTTGTTTTATAAATAATTCATAAATGATTTATAAAATTATTCATTAAACAAAGATGGTGCCTAATGCCTACCTCTAGTCCAAATTACTAGACATTTACTTAGTTCAGTGATTCTCAAGCACTGTGCCATGGCACTTTAGTGTGCCGCCACTGTGAATACCCATACATAAGCGACGTCAGACAAGTAGTTCAACTAGTTCTAACTTGCTAAGGCACATTTGGAAATTGTAACAGGTGTTACCGGTAACTGCCAGTAGTTACCAAGGCATTTAGAAAACATGATCTAAATAACTGCGTTTAAAAATCACTGTTATGATGTCACCTGTTGTGCTGCGGTACTTATCAAAGTAACCGCGTGTGCTGCCAAATTTTTAAATCATTAAAAGTGTGCCATGATGAAAAAAAGGTTGAGAATTACTGACTTAGTTATTAGTAACATTAATATAGCCTGATTTAATCCACAATTATTTTGCNCCTTTTAATATTTATATGCTTGTACAATTGTCTCTTATAATTATTTGGTTTCTTTTCTTTATTTTAATAGTATGTAATTTTATTTTGCAACTGTTTTTATTAACATATTCAGCTACTGCTGAATTTACATAATTTCCTCTTATTGCACATATATGTTTCCTTTATTCTTATCTCTAATTTATGTTTGGTTTCTCCGATATATGTTTTACTAGTGTTACAACTGCAATTAAAAGAATAAACTACAGTAGAGCCTCGAAAACTCGGCACTCGATAACCCGGCACTCCGGATAACTCGGCCACACCCTGGCAGGGCAAAAAAATCCTTAGTTAATTAATTTTCATTATAGACAGCTTTATAAAAGTATAAAAGCTCTCATAAAGTATTTTTCTGAGGTCTNAATATTGCAATTTGAATTATTAATCAGTAAATTATTTTTCCAATTTAATGTTTTAGTTATTGTTAGGTATTATAAATTTTTTATCTAGTTAATTATGCAATTACTAAATACAATAATCTCTTAAGATATAATTTAAATCCAAAATTAATACTTATTATTGGCTTATTGTCCTTATTTCAATGCTTATTATATTTGTCAACTTGGACTTAACACCAGTTTAACAGTCCTATTAATAATTTAAGTGTGAGATTCGAATTACCCCTGGGTCTAAGTAACAATTTAAAATTAACATTAAAATTATAAAGTAAAATATTCTTTTATTTTGGTGTGAAAATAACGATTTCTAATGTGGGAAAACTGATAAAAGATCCACTTCCTTTAACGGAAGTTGAAGCATCCTTTGTTTTCCACTTATCTAACACAAATCTCACCACACTGGGAATTGCCGACCCCTCAATAATTCTCCTTTCCATGCGTTCACGTGAGTGAAGACAAATAAGCTGATTGGTCACAAATCATGAGATATAGTCAAAGATCTGCATGATTCGGGGAGTATGTCCAAAGATCTCATACAGAAAGGAGGTATCCCATATTGTCTCCCTAAGGCCAACGCCCTTAGTTAGGAGTATGCCGTAAGATCTCAGAGAAGATCGACGTAGTCTATATTTGTTCCACCAAAACCTTTAGTTTCCTCCAGTCAAGTACACTAATGAGTAAAATTAGGAGAATAGAAGAAAATATATAATTTTGTGCCAATTCAGGACTTCTCCATAAAATGAAGTAGGATCATCTAGAGTACAGAAGAAGATTCAAGATAAAGTAAATTGAGGTAGATGTTTATACATGAATTTGTGAGCTCTCTCTCTCGAAGTGTATATTTTAATCAATCGCTTATTATTTCATTTGTTTAATTATATCTTGATTCATTCCATTTATGTAATTTTATTTACTTTTATTTTATTAAATCTTTTATTATTTGTTTAAGAAATGTCTCTTAATTGTTATCTGAATCAAAACTGAGTATCTCCACACGCGTGTTAATCCGCATATCTAAATTTGATTAACTGGTGTCAAGGAATCCTGACGTAGATCTAGACTTCACAGTCCGGATCGTTTTAAATATTAATAGCCCTCCTAGAAAAAGATTAGAGATCAGATCTCTCGATCCAAAACTTCGAGAACTATTCTCACAGAATAGATGCCTACTAAGTGATACAGGAGTAATAAACTACCCTGTACCACAGGCTAGATCTCACATAAGTATTAATGCAAAATTGAGCAAAAGTTCTCAAAGAAAACAAACTTCCTTTATTGAGCCTCTTGTACGCATACTTCTGTTCACAACTGTGTTTCGAGCTATCACACTCCTCTTTAGCAAGGTTACAATGGCTATCACTTTTTAACTACAAAATAACAAAAGTATCAATAAATTTTAAGACACTAAAAACTATTAAAATTAATTTATACAATATAAAAGGCTTACGAAATACAAGAATCCAACTCCCAACAACAGTGGGCTTTTTGATGGAATTTTAAATTGATTCATTATCCTATTATAAGAATTAAAATTACATTGAAAAATAAAATTACTCAAAAAATTATTCCTAAGATGTGATTAAAAGGAGGTTTTTTTACCTCTACAATGTTCAGCTTGAACTTACAATACTTTCGTGTGTTGAGTGCGCTATAGTTTTTTACTTGCAGTCGTCATCGAGGATGGCTACCCATGATTGGTTAATTATTCTACCTAAATTATTGTTTATTCTGTTTTTTTTCCTTTTAATATTTATATGCTTGTACAATTGTCTCTTATAATTATTTGGTTTCTTTTCTTTATTTTAATAGTATGTAATTTTATTTTGCAACTGTTTTTATTAACATATTCAGCTACTGCTGAATTTACATAATTTCCTCTTATTGCACATATATGTTTCCTTTATTCTTATCTCTAATTTATGTTTGGTTTCTCCGATATATGTTTTACTAGTGTTACAACTGCAATTAAAAGAATAAACTACAGTAGAGCCTCGAAAACTCGGCACTCGATAACCCGGCACTCCGGATAACTCGGCCACACCCTGGCAGGGCAAAAAAATCCTTAGTTAATTAATTTTCATTATAGACAGCTTTATAAAAGTATAAAAGCTCTCATAAAGTATTTTTCTGAGGTCTGTCTTATNTTTTAATCCAGAAATTATCTAATTATTCAATTTTTTACAAGTGATGTGAAAATTTCTATAGGTGTGTTCATAAAATAGCTTAATAATGTTCATAATACTGTAGAAGTTGTAAACATTGTAAAATAGTTTAATTTATTTATTTACCCTCGCTGGTCACGTACGTCATTCTTGAGTACAATGAGTAACTTATACGGCTAGCAGAAGTATATGTCTGACGTCTGAATTCATCAGACGTCAGACGTGTACTTCTGCTAGCCGTATAAGTTTGAAGTTTCGACTTCGGTTGTATCTAATAATGAAATTTTTTTAACTTTAATTGAAACAAAGAGGAATAGCATTATACAGTTAGGAAAAGTTAATTGTGTAATTTTTAAACAGGATATATTTATTTGATTTTTCAAAATTTGAGAAGATTAGTAATTGTCGAAATATAAAACAGCTAACAAGTAAAGATTTTATATCATCTTAATTTTTGTTAATAAATTAAATTATAGAAATTAAATATCACTTGATAATGTTTATACGCGCTTCCTGTCTAATTACTTATATAATTCTTTTCTTCGTTTTGGACGTTCTTATGAACAGGATTTCTTATACTCAGGGAAGAGAATCACAATTTACAATTAAAATATATTTACTGTACAAGATTACGTTACAGTAAATATACAGTCGACCCCCCTATAACACTGTACGTGCATAACTTTCCTCATTTACGAACTCTTTTATTTTATCTCTTGACACACTTTTCAAGAGTTACTTAAAATATATTTACTGTACAAGATTACGTTACAGTAAACATACAGTCGACCCCCCTATAGCACTGTTGATAATTCCATTTTATAAGAATTCCACGTTGTACGAGTCACTTAGATTTTACAAATACGCGAACCGTTCACAGCCCAGCACACGTATTTGTAAAATCTAAGTGACTCGTACAACATGAAATTCATATAAAATAGAATTATCAACAGTGTTATGGGGGGGTCGACTGTACCTATTGTAGAATATTATTCCTTTTGTGTCTCTGATTTTCTTATCCGTTTCTATCATAATGATTTTCGCTAATCTTGGGCCTATACTTGTACCCATCGGTATCCCTTCTTTTTGGCTGTAGAAATTATTTTCATATTCAAAATAATTATTATCTATGACTAACATGCAGAGTTTTACTTTAAAAACTATTAAAATTAATTTATAGTGTTTTAAAATTTATTATTTACTTAAACCTGGTGTAGTATAATTATGTATTGATAATTTTTTTGTCATTTTGTAGTTAAAAATGATAGCCATTGTAACCCTGCTAAAGAGGAGCGTCATAGCCCGAAATACAGTTGTAAACAAAAGTATGTGTACAGGAGGCTCAATAAAGGAAGTTTGTTTTCTTTGAGAACTTTTGCTCAATTTTTCATTAATACTTAACACTAGTTTAACAGTCCTATTAATAATTTAAGTCCAAGTTGACAAATATAAAAACCAAAATTAATACCTTTTCTTTTTAGCATTAACCTTAATTTTTAACTTTATATTCCTTACATTTAATTATAAATTATATGATCAAATGGTTAATTACCTTCACTGCATGTTTTTGCATTGTTCTTGCAATAGACATTAGAAAGGCAAGTTTTGTAAGTTCTAATTTTTCTTTTATACATACATTCAAATACGAAACATCCACTAACAGCACTTTATCTTCAGTTTTCTCGTCACTCCTTCGAATAATACTTAATACTCATTGAAGAAATATTATTCTAATTAAGATTCATTTATACTTATTATTAAGGTTGAGGCTTATTCACAAAAATTGTGGAACACTATTTGGATGCAATCACACAAGGAATAAAGCTAAAAACTGAAAGTTTTCAGTTTGTAATATTGTCACAATTGATTTTGTTTTACAAATATATTTAACTGTTGATTTAAGAAATATTATCTTTTCCTACTCTGTATGTGAAAGACTTATTTTTACTTTTTTAATACTTTTTAAATATTTACTTGCAAATAGGTATGGCATCAAAGATTTCCTCCAAGGACCAAATATTCTTGTTTTTGTTTCGATTTTGCATTCCATACTTAATGAAGGCCAATTTTGACTGTGAAAGAATGATTAACACACTAGCAAGACAAAGAATTTTCACACAAGGCATTGTTACATATTTATTTGTAAGTATAAGATAACTTTGTTTTATAAATACAGTAGAGCGTTGATCACCCGAAACATCGGTTACCTGAAAGTGTTCCAGTCGGACTTTGTCATGCTGAATCAAAAGTTTTTGATACTAGATTGACTTCTAAAGTATAATTTTTTTTTGTCTTTATATTTTTCAATATATTTATTTTGTTTGTACAAAATAAAGAAATAATTTTTAATGATACAATAGCCATGATTATTATTGTAAAAATTTTCATTTGGCTTAACATCGATAAAAATTCAATGCAAAGTGACATGCAACAGAGAAAAATTTAAACATGGGATATGTTAATATACTATTATTGGGATATACAGGTAACCCCCATATAACACAGCACTTCTATAGCAGTCTAACACAGTTCGAGAATTCGGAACATCCCTGTATAACATGGTGCTTTTATAGCACGGGTTCACTCTAACACGGTTCAGGAATTGGGTAAAACCCTCGTACAACATGAAATGTAATAAAGGGTGCATTCTTTTATACCTCTGCATAACTCCGCATGAGCATTCTAATTGTTTTCTTGGCTACTTTGAATGCTCTTTCAACAAATAATCCATTTTATGTTTAAATTTTACAAGTGGAACACTTTTTTTTTCCTCTACAAGCTCATTTTAGAATTATAGATTCCTCTATCACGATACTATTGATAGTGTGGGTGCTAGCCATCTTTCTTATACCGTCGTTCCTAAATGCCTACAAACAGCAGCACACTCCCGTTGCAGAGCGACTGCTATTAACGAACGCACCTAAAAACTGTTACCAGTTGATGATGCTCATGCTGAGATCATCATATAGGATGAATAATCCTCTGGTAAAATATTTAAGTAAATAATAAATAAGTATTTTACCTATGAAAAAAATGAATAATAAATCTGATTTAAATAAGGATTTAACAGCATGTTTTTTAATTTTTGGAACCTAACCTCCCTTTTCGCACTAGTTCTTTGTTTCGTATAACACGGATTCGCATAACACAGCAATTTTTTGGAACTTAAATCTTGTGTTATACGGGGGTTACCTGTACTAATATACCATAATAATAATGTATTTTTTTGTATGTAATTGGTTATCCGAAAAATCAATTTTCCGAACAACCCCAGTTCCCAATCGATTTGGATAATCAATGCTCTACTGTAATTCATAAGTGATTTATAAAATTATTCATTAAACAAAGATGGTGCCTAATTCCTACCTCTAGGCCAAATTACTTGACATTTACTTAGTTCAGTGATTCTCAACCACTGAGAGATTTTTTAAGTGTGCCGCCATTACAAATACCCATACATAAGCGACGTCAGACAAGTAGTTCAATTAGTTCTTACTTCCTAAGACGCGTTTGGAGATTGTAACAGGTGTTGCTGGTAACTGCAGTAGTTACCAATGCATTTAGAAAATGTGATCTAAATAACAGTGTTTAAAAATCACTGTTATGACGTCACGGTTGTCCTGTGGTACTTACCAAAGTAACCGTTTGTGCCGCCAAATTTTTTAATTATTAAAAGTGTACCGTGATGAAAAAAAGGTTGAGTATCACTGACTTAGTTATTAGTAACATTAATATAGCCTGATTTAATCCACAATTATTTTGCACTGAAACAAAATCTGAATTGTCAATAATTGAGAGTATATGAATGTATTTGTATATTTTATACAAACGTCACATCTTTTAATAGCCGACACACTATGATGCTTGCAATTAATACTGATATCATTCTTAAAAATTGTCCATATTAAGAAGCATTCTATACTGACAGTATTATATTTGAAAACTGTGTATTATGGGCCAAAACCAGAATATACAATATATAACCACTGTTTCTAACCAATAGGATTAAGTGTTTAGTTTGTATTTTTTATCCTTATATCTGTCTAACTTGTGAATACAAAATAATAGCAAGCACATTTTCTGATTAATTGCTTGTGGATATATCTTTTGGATAAATTAAAATTTTTTTTATGGTCATTAATCAAAATTATTTCAATTATGTGGTTTCACTGACAGTTTTAAAAAGACAAATTTAATAGCTTATAAGATATCCCACTGAAAATATGCAAAGTATTAAAATTTTTGTTTGATATATCTTTATAAATATAAAATCTTCATCAAAACAATTTTTGTATTGTGAAAAGATTCAAAATAACAGTTGAATTATAGTAAAATTTATAACATTTTAATATTTCTCTTTTGTATGTATGCAAATGTAATCTCCAAGAAAATAATGTATAGAATTTAAAAGAACATTTGGGATCAATTATATTATATACAAGTATTAAACCAGAATTCAAATTTGTTCACTTTGATCTGCTTGAAGGCTTCAAGCCACTTACTTTAGTAGTGATTTTTCAGAGTGAATTTAGATCATTCTAGTAATAAATAAGAATAAAATTAGGTGCTAGATGCTTTGGGAAGGATTTACATCAACATACAAACCTTAAAATAAATTAAAAGAACATTTTTTCTAGTAATGAAAATAAAATATGAAAAATAAAACAGTAAATTTTCAGATGCTTATACTACTTTACTGCTTAATAACTTTGGCATTTTGCAAGGCCCAAAATTTTGAAGAAACAACCCTTGCACTGGAGTTTTTAAAATAAAATTAAAAAAAAAACCATTAAACTATAAATGCATTATTACACTCAACTAAAATAAAAGGAAATAATTTCAACAGCTACAGTTAATAGAAAACTCAAATAATACAAATTTAGTATTACCAACAAAGAAATTAATTATTACCACAACTTAGAAAACTACAATTATTCAAAATCTCAATTTGATCAGAGAAAAGAACTATGGAAGACTCAATTTTTTCAAGAAACTATGATTGCCACTAGTATATTTGTATTCAAGAGTTAGTTTTGGATATTTTCACTTAATATGGACAACTTTTAAGAATGATATCAGTATTAATTGCAAGCATTTAATACTGTTGTTGTTGTGTGTTGGCTATTAAAAGATGTGATGTCTCAGTAAGACGTAAGGAATATTGTCAAGAAAGACTGAATAAAAAAGTAAAATTAATTCCAGAAGACAGTTGTGAGAATGACATGGTTTACACATGGCATATATGGTGCATAGTTTTTGATGAATATAATGGTAAAAATTATTATTTTTTAAGCTATGTATTTTAAATAAACAAGCAAAATAAATTATTTCTATTTATAAATAAATATAAATAGATATAATTTATAGATATATATATCTAATATAGATTACAGATATATATAATCTAGATATAAATTATATCTATTTATTCATAAAATACATTTATTAATAAGTAGATATTTTACATCATCATCTGTGTGAAAACAATGTTACAAACTGCCTTCATTCTGTTTTTCACATTTTGGACAGGTAACCGCAACTTTAGCTATATGCTTTTTGTACATATAATACTTAATAAATATACATTTGTTGTATTTATGAAGTAGTAAATCATCCACTTATTTACACTCAGTAGCTGATGAAGAGAAAAAAATCCACTATTTTTCTAATTCCCTTACATTTACAGGCCTGCTTTTTTCATTTTTGTTCTTTGTTGTATATGAGAGCTTTACCAGATCCAAAGCTAAATTTTTTAGGAAAATTCTTCTTGGTTCCTTATTTCAGTGCTCAAAGCATATCACTTTTTGCAGATTTTTAAGTGTGTTATGGAGCTGGCACCATCGGAGGGACGTGCAAGTCAGATAGCTCTGACTCATGAAACAGTTATTTTTGAATGTTTGGAGTATAGAAAAGATTGTATCTAATGAATATTAAAGTTATGGTCTGAGACTCATAAACATATTTTCTTGTCATGCATTAAGAAGAACAAGCATATTATCATTAATGAAACATGGTGGCAGCGGATAATAGTTGAGGAAACGAGGCTTAACGAACATGCACTGGCTTGAAGAAGCAATTAAACACTTTGTTCAAAGGTTAATGCAGCAGCAGGCAGAAATCATCTTTAATATATTAATATAACGACTACTTTAACGTAAGTGGAAAATATGTATATAATTTATTTAAAAAGCGAGATGTATAATTTAACTCCTGGAATCCTTTTCCACGGATACGTCAAATCCAGAAAATTGGAATTTATGGAAGCAACAATTTGATATTTATGCAATGGCTATAGATATACCTGCAAAAAGTATTTCTCAGCAGAGAGCCATCCTGCTCCATATTATCGGAGATAAAGACTTAGAAATATGCAATAATTTTCATTTAGAGGAAAATGCCACAAATTTCACAGTGGATGAAATCTTAGCTAAATTCACGCACTATTTCCAGCCGTATAAGAACACTATCTATAGTAGATGTGTATTTTTGTCACTTGTACAGAAGACAGGACAAACTGTAGACAAATTTGTAACAGAGCTACATACAAAAGCTCAAGGATGTGATTTTGGCACACTAACAGAATCTTTCATAAGAGACAAAATTGTCTTAGGCATGCAAGATGATAGCATCAGACAAAAAATGCTGCAAGATCTGACATTAACATTGGCCAAAGCAATAGACATGACAAGAGTGTCCAAACTATCCAAACACTAATTAACTACAATCAGGGTAACAGAAATAACAGTGAGCAAGGTGTAAAGTCAATTTCCAAGACAAAAAGATAAACTGAAAAAAATTAAATATATATATGACCAATAAAAATAGCATCAAGAATAAAAAATACCCAATGCCTGTCTATACACAAGTATGGAAACTGTCCAGCTTTTGGCAAATTTTTTCAACATTTAAGGCGTAGAAAATAAATGAAATTGATAATCCTAATTCCATCATCATCATCTGAGATGAGGAAGATTATCCATTGGATAGAATCATTGTGCTGAATGAAGTCACGTATGAACAGTGAGAAGTCATTGAAATAAATGGGAATCCCATTAAAATCAAATTAGATACTGGAGCAGACACTAATGTTAATTCTTGGACATATTTGAAGCAGTGGACCAATTCTCCAAAGATAAAACAGACTAAGGTCAAAGCATATACGTTCATATGTGAGAGAATACCTATCGCGGTGAATATCACCTCCGACTCAAGTCTGAAAGTCATGAAACTGTGAGCAAATTCCTTGTTGTCAGGACACATGGACTACCTCTCTTGAGCAGAGATGCATACAAAAGACTAAACCATGTTAAAAGGATAAATTCCATTACACCTGAACTTAACCCAGAAAATATTTTGGAATCCTATTCCAGTGTATTTGAAGGAAGTGACAAACTCAAACATGAGGTTATAATCAAATTAAATCAAAATGCAATTCCAAAACTTGTCCCTCCTAGACAGATCCCAGAAGCTTTAAAAAACAGAAGTTAAACAAGAATTAGAGGATCTGGTTAGAAAAGGAATCTTAGAGAAGACAGAAGAGACTTCTCGTTGGCTCCATCCAATGCTCATCATGAATAAAAAACAAGGAAAATTACACTTATGTATGGATCTGAATGAGTTAAATAAATATATTATATAGTCTAATAAATACATTATTAGAGATAATTATCAGATACCCTCACCAACAGAACTGTTATCAAGCATTCCAAAAGCCAAGTGAACTCTGCTAAGAAGCCGAAAACGCTTCCATTTTGAATAAAAGCACACCTGTTTCTGCAGTGAAATGTATCTGTTTAATTTGCAATTCACTCATCACTTGTGTGAAGAAGGGTAATATTGAATGGCATGTCAAAACCTGTCACCCTAAATATGAAGATGAGTACCTGCCTAATGGTGTATTGTGCATTTTACAGAGAATAAATATAGTGTTTAATAATGAAACCAATAAGAAATTGATATAACATGAATCTAAAAGACTAATGTAAAGAATAAATGAAATAAATGAACATTCAACATGGAATTTTCCAAGATGGAGCTAAATGGAAAGGAAAGCAATGGAATTTGTTTGGCTAGACATGTGTGGTAATGCTCACACAATGAGAAACAATGCCACACTGAACAGGAAAATGTGTGGTTTTGCAAAATTAACAGTGAGGGCATGCTGACAAAAACTGAAGTAAATTTTTTTGTGAAAAGGATCGATGAAAACCGAAACTGACTATAATCAAAGTCAACAAAAACCGAGGTATCACTGTATTTCAAAAATAGTGGATAACAGTGAATGTCAGATGTTTCATTGGGTTATAAATGTACATAACTGAGTAGCACCATTGTTCTTTTTTATGTGAATGATGTTTGTGAACATCATGTTGCATGAACAATAAAAATAATGTTGACAGTACTTTTGCATTTCCTTATTTTGTTATGTAGTTCACAGTCAATGCTACAGTTGGCTATGCTACACTTTGTACTGATTTAAACTTTTTCAACAGAAAACATCATATCTAATCTTGCAAACAAAAATAAAAAATTTGTCACAATATGATGTTTGTGTTAAAAGATTGTACTAACATATTTGAAGATCAGTCATCAAAAATTCTTTGTCTTTACTTAATACAAAAGTGATGTTATTTATTGAAAAACCAAATGAAATATTTACTCATTGGTTTGTAAGATATTACTTGCTTACATTTACATGCTTAAAATGTTAAAAGTAAAATTTCACTTTCTCATGTCCTCCGACTAGAGGTCCAGTTGAATTCCTACTAACTACAAAGTTAATTTTGTATTTATACATTTTTTGGGCTGCAGTTTGAAAAAATCATAGACCTATAAATTCCCACTTGTTTGTCCATCCGTCTTTCATTACAGAGTTAGATAGATGAAAGACGAGACCAGGTATGGAAACCTTGCGGGCAGGAAACCTCAATTGACTATATACAAACTTCCAATGAAAACCAGAAGTCATGTTATTTCATATATTCAATTCAAAAATTTTCCCCTGAAAGGTGTTAGATAGATGATAGACACGACTCTATTGTTAAAGGAAAAGTATGATGTACAGTACAGGGCAAGCCACTACTAATTTCAGGTGGAGAGCATATATTTTAAATAAATTAAAAATGATTAAAAATTGCATCCTGGCATTGTGATGCTGTCACAATAAATAATTGCTCATTTTCTTTTTAAAAATAAATATTTTAAATCAGTAATAAACTATTTTATCTATTCAAGATTAAAATGATCATGATTTTTTTGTTTTCAGTAAACTGTTCCAAATTGGAGTTCATTTAGGAGCAGGCCAAATACTAAACTGTTACATAGCAATTAACATTCTTGGATTTTGGCAAGGCCAGACTCCTGATCTAGACTGTGTCAATCTGATACCAACATTTTTAAAAAGATAAGAACAACACATATACAACCTTGTTATCAGGTTTAAATTGTGTAAATGCTGATAGTGATATATTTCATTATTAGATCATAAATAGTGCAGATGCAGGTACAAAGCAGAAGAGAAATAGAGAGTTAAAATTTTTTCCAGAAGTAGAAGTAGGTTACAAATGAAAAGATTTTAATGATGAAAATTTCCTTATTCATCATTATAATATAAAAATTTAGTATTTTTAAAATGCATATTATCTTTCAATACGTGAAAAACTGGAAAAAACTATTATTGATGATAATATATTATCAGTTTCTAATTAACTTAATTAATGTTCTTGCTTAATATTTATTAACATAGATTCACATTAGTTAAAAAACTTGAATGCAATTGATTTTTTTTAAGAATAATAGTATTTTCTTAGAAATCTTAAATCTTTCTTCAAGTTTTAGTAAATGGAAAAACATGTTAAAGATATCGTGTGCACCATCATTTTTTACAATAGACTGTAAAGTAATGAAATATGCAGAGAGCTTCATTAATTAATAATAATAAAATTATTATTTTATTTCTTTGCAGAGTATCAAAAATAATTTGGAAAGAAAGGAAAAGTTTCTCAGAATTGTGAACCTGAACAAAAAAGCTGTTTTAACTTTCAGAAATATTTTAATTAAAACTAGAAATGCGAAATGCCTGAGCATTATTATAAATGAATATAAAAAAATGATTTCTGGAAGGTAGGTGAAATATATATTCAAATTTTACACCAATTTTATACTCTATCTTTTAGAATTCTACATGTTTTTAAATTGTGAAAATGTTTGTTTTAACAAGAGAACAAAAACTAGCATTCATAGTCATTACGCATTGTGTATAAATCTCTCTATATAAAATTTATTTCTTTTAAAATAATTTTAACAGAGCATACACAAATAATATAACAAAATAAGTTATGAAAGGTTTTTGAAAAGCAAGATAACACCAGTCACAAGTGTTTATAAGTATTGCCCATGCAGTGTGGCACAATTTTCACTCCTTCTGACTGCATACAGAAAATGTGCAAGTGTGGTCTAAGACAAATGCTTTTGCTTGCAAAAAAAATGAATATTACAGTACTTTCACTTTATTTTAAAGCATAAAAGTATAACAAATTTAAAAATAGGATATTTTTTCTAACATCATCCTCTACCCTAAGTGGTAATTTTGTATTTTTCTCATTAACAAGGAAAAATATATACTAGATTAAAAGCTAAATAAAATTGAGATAGAGTTAAATGTGAAAATTTCCAACCAGTCATTTAAATAATTGATTATTTACTAGAATAATCCCAAGTGGTCATTGTAAATGTTATTAAAATAGGCAATTAGATAATATGTGAAAACAATTTTTTCATGATTCTTTGTATTTTATTAAATATTAATTACAATATCAAATTAAAAACTTCATATTATGTTATGAAGCAAGCAGTCAACATTGTTTTTAACATTTTTATTACCAGTGTTAGACAAATATATAGTCCAAGACTGTTCATTTTGTTTTTTTCTATTGTTTTCTGCTTTTGTTTTTAATATCAATCACATTGAAATTATAAAAAAAGAATTGATTTGAATATTGAAATAAAAGAATGAGTAGTGCCAAGTGATCGTTATTACGGTACATTGCGTTTATAAAACAAAGAATTGATTTGTAGATTAGATCCTAAAAGAATGAGTGAGCATTTGCACTTGCAAAACTGAGACTTAAAAGTTGGCCACAATATCTTTATCTCAAAAATATTAAATCAAAAACCAGTTTTGGATGTGTCCAAAACACATTGCTCATTATAATTAAAGTTCAATATACAATCAAGATTTAATTGCTTTTTGTAGAAATGAATATAAAGGGTTTTTCAAATTGAGTGCCTTTTTTAAAAATAAATAAAATATAGATGGCACAGTGAATTTGTCTGGATATTTTGACAGTTAAAAAGTGTGACGTATGACATTTATAAAAATGGCTTTGTTCATGATACAACAACGCGTTCAAGTTGTTGAATTATTTTATGAAAATCTGGTAATGCTGTAACAGTGAATGGTGTTCAATATTGTGAGATGTTAACTGAATTTTTGTTTCCTGAACTGAATGATATTGATCTAGAGGATATATGGTTTCAACAGGATGGTGCAACACCTTATTTTGCTAATGAAACAATTGCTTTATTCAGACAAAAATATTCTGGAAGAATTATTGCAAGAAATGGTGATGTGAATTGGCTGCCAAGATCATATGATCTAACACCGTTGTACTATTTTCTTTGGGGTTATGTAAAAAGCCAGGTCTATAAGAACAAACCAAAGTCAATTCCTGAAATGAAGGATGAAATTATTTGTGTCGTTGGTGAAATAGAGTATCAGTTATGTCAAAATGTCATAGAAAATTTTAACAAAAGAGTGAACCACTGAGAAGCAGCAGAGATGCTCATTTGTCAGATATTATTTTTCATATATAAATGTCATAACTGATACTTCAATTACCAATAAAAAGTTTTTAAAAATGTATGCAAATTATGTCTGATTTATTTTTTAAAAAAGGCACTCAATTTGAAAGAAACTTTGTAATTGGGATGAACCTTAAATCAAGAAATTTTAAAATGGGATTTTACATATATTTAAATGACACAATAAACTTGGCAAATTTTCTGCTTTTAGCAGAACCGAAAAGTATATATAAAAGCAAAGTATTTTAGTGCAAATAGAGGCAGGAAATTTACTTAATATATTCATTCTAGAGTTAACAGTTTTAATTGAAATGTCAGTAGCATTCCCTTATTTTATAGAAATTGCTACAATTAAAAAAAAAAAAAAAAGGAGTAAAAATCTGCTTCCTATGATCTTCACTGCAACTTTGTTTATTAGAAAATCTATCATTGAGATTTATTAGGCTGCAATTTGAATAAATTTTAGACCTATAAATTCCCACTGTTGTCCATCTGTCTGTCTTTCCTTAATCTCGAGAATGGTGTTATATAAATGAAATTAATAACAAGATATGGAAAATATAGGCACAGGAGGCTCTCAATAAAAATTTTCCTCATGAAAGGAATTAGATAGCAATGGAGTTGTGCCGGTCATCTAAACGGAAAAGAATGATTTGTAGAAGACACTACAGAACTAATTTGAGGTGAAGAACATAAATTTTAAATTAAATAAATTTAAAAATATTATTAAAAATTGCAGCCTGGCATTGTGATGATTTTACAATAAATAATTATAAGAAATCTTAATGTAATTTAAACTTAAAACAAAATAAGAGTTCTTGCTACATAATTGCTGAGAAACATTTTTCCACATTTCTTTTAGAGCAAAGACTTATCAATTATCATATTATTTTTCAGCTTTCGAGAATTATCTGACAATGACATTTTGTAATGAGTGGGAAGAAGTTCATTATGATTTGTTAGTTTCTTTAATGGTCTGCACATGAACATTTTTTTAAGAGCAATATAGAAAACTCATTTATTTGAATGCTTGATGATAGCAATAACTTTTGAATACTACTTCATAACAGTCATTATGATCATCTCTTAGGTATTTTCAACTGTCCAACAAAAAATAATACTGTATTTCCTCACTTTTCAGAAATAGTTTATAATTAATTATTTACACTAATGCATGCAGATGTACCTACAGTTCAGAGCTTTATAAAATTATATCTTTTTATTATTACAGGTCACCTAATGCATGAAAACAACCATCACTTCTGCAGTGTTTTAATGTTAATTTTAAACTTCCTAAGTGTCACGTTAAAAAATTAGTAATGATGTTAATATGAAAATTATTTAAAATTTGTTGAAAATGGCAGTTCGTTTAACGGAAATTGTCATTCAAAATAAAAAATTTGTGATAGTCAATGTCAAGTTTCAGCAGTTCTGTCCATGCCTTTGCAGAGGTGTCTTCTAAACTAGAATTTCTAGTCACAATTTAGAAATTCAATGCAACAGAAGTGAGATTTTAAAATTTTATAAGAGTATTAGTAATTATTGCTATTAATAATCAAATTATTATACATTTACTAACTGTACAAATAAATAATATATATGAACATATAAAGAAATGATACTGCCAAATATTAATCATGTAATAGTTTTAAAATTATAAAAAGGTAGGTAGTCAAGTTGTCATTTTGTATTTGCATCTGCATGGTTAGTAGCAGTTGCAGGTTTGAATTTTGCTTTGGATCGATCCGTTTTTCTGGAATAATTTAAAGTGATATGATTTGTAAAGTTAAATCCAGGGCTGTGGAGTCGGAGTCATGGAGTTTTGATGTTTTAGCCGGAGTCGGATGGTAAGGAAAAGTTGGAGTCGGTAGATTTTTACGTGACTTCCACAGCCCTGGCAGGGCTGTTGAGTCGGAGTCGTGGAGTTTTGGTGTTTTAGCTGGAGTCGGATGATAAGAAAAAGTCGGAGTCGGTAGATTTTTACGCGACTCCACAGCCCTGGTTAAATCTTTACTGTATGTTGGGTATGGTTTAAATGTAAATATGTATAGTTACATCATAAAAGAGCTTCTTCACTTGATAATTGTTGAAGCTAACATATCAAATACAGATATCACACTGCTACTGGTATCTCTGCTAAGTCTCGGTTAACATTAAAATGACACTCATGTCATCAGAATTCAACTTTATTACTGGTATGCATTTTGGTACGTAAGACTTCCACCAGCCATACATAAAAATATATTGGTATCTGTCGCAGAAACATATTCACAGAGAAACTGACAATAATTACAATCTACAATTTAAAGTTTCTTCGTTAATATGTTTCTGCGACAGATACCAATATATTTTTACGTATGGCTGATGAGGATCTTGTGTATCAAAATGCATACCAGTAATAAAGTTGCATTCTGATGACAGAAGTGTCATTTTAACGTTATCAGTAGCAGTGTGATAAGTTTCAGTTACCTCTACTACTGTATTTGAGATATTGGTTTCAATATATAGTTAGTTTGATAGAGAATTGAATCTATAGATTCATCAGGAAATGAATTTTCCAAATGCAAACAATGCTCGCTTTTTCACTTGAATTCAACACAAAACATCACTCGTCTGTTGAAAATTTTCTTTTTTAATTAGTTTTAGTTATATTGATGATTTTTACTTTACGAATCATAGATCGGTTCATAAATGCACTATCAAATGAATACCAAAAACTTTCAACACTGGAACAGAAAATGACAATAAAATTTATTTTTGTATATTGTATTTATATACATATAATAATTAATAATTGTATTTATTAATTATTTAATTCTGTAAAGAGATTTATAATATTTTTTATTTTCTGTTCCACTATTATAAGCTCCTGACAATCACTTTAACTGCATTTGTGAAGCAACACATGACCCATAAAATAAAAATCCTCAATACTTAAAAAAGAAAAAAATGTTCAACAGACAAGTTATGCCTTATATTGAATTGCAGTGAAAAATCAAGCATTGTCTCTATTTGGACAGTTAATAAAATCTAAAATAATTTGATTATTAACAACAATTAAAGCCCTTAAAAAATTAAATTTATACTCAAATGGTCAAAAGAGACAAAGGTTAATAATTGTTACAACTTTTGAAACAGTCAGCAATTTGTTTTCTTTTATATGTATAATTTTATAATAAACACTGTTTGATGATATGTTTCAAAGTAATTTATTTTATCAGAATTCACGGTTGAGAGTTCAGCGACAAGAACAAATTATAAACTGAACTGACCATGATTACAACAACATTAAAAAAACAACTGCAAATTATTTACAGTAACAGATTACACAGTTGCCATTTCAGTCATTTGAATTTTCATTTTTTTTGCTTTATCAAACATTATTATTATGAACATTAATCTATTACAATTGTATTTTCATGAATCAGGTTTGTAATTTCCCAAATCCAAACTTTTTTAGAGTGCTTATGACAAATGAAAATTATTTTAGAATGGATATATACAGTACTTGAGTCGGAATAGTACAACATTACAATGGAACATGGTTAATTCAAAATATGACTGCTGTTAACTTTGCAGTGGTCAATTTTTTTAAGCAATAAATGTCGAATAGTATGATGTTTTGTCTTCTTGGCTAATTTTTTTATATATCTAATTGATTGCAAATAGTCAAATACAGTCGACCCCTCTATAACACTGTTGATTTTTCTGTTTTATATGAATTCCATGTTGTACGAGTCACTTAGATTTTACAAATACGTGTGCCGGGCTGTGAACTGCTAACGTATTTGTAAAATCTAAGTGACTCGTACAACATGGAATTCATATAAAACGGAAAAATCAACAGTGTTATAGGAGGGGTCGACTGTATAATGAAAATCCCTTATATTAAGTATATAGTTGATGCAAAAATATATGTAAACATGACAAATACCACCCTGACAAAAAAACACCTTGGACAGCATATCATTTGAATCAATTTCTAGTTTAAAGGTTATTAATATAAAATAATAATTACTGAAGATTTTTTTACATTAAAAATTTTTGAATGTTAACAATACATAAAAAAGTTATGAAGCAGCTAAAAAAAAAGCATATGTGACAAAAGGGCAAGAACGAGTAATATGTGTAAGGACAAGAACGAGAAGGCGGCGATTGTATACGTGGACTTCTCCCTATGGAGAATATCGTAAACAGATTGACTACTTCCTGTGTCAGCAAAAGTGGAAGAGTTCAGTTTCGGCTGTGAAAACGTATCCTGGCGCCGATTGAGGAACGGATCATAAAATGCTCGTTGCCAAAGTGAAACTAAGGTTTGTAATATCAAGCGACCATCAGCGACGCCAAAATCTGACTTCTGTTGAAATTTGGTTTGACTTTACGAACTTACCCATTATTAAAGACTTCGATACAAAAATGAAAATTTGTGAATTGGCAAAGAAGTTTGATCTAACGGAATTGTCGATCAGAACAATTATAAAAGGCAAAGAAAAAATTCTCGAAGCCGCGAAAAATGCTCGATCTTTAAATTCAAGCATCATTTGTAAACGTCACGGTATTATCGCTGAGATGGAAATAATGTTAAAATTATGGCGTAATAATCAAGTAAATGTGAAAAATTGTAAAATAATATAGGCCTAATTTGTTATACATATTTATTATCTAAGATTTTATTAAACATTTTTTTCTAAATTATTGTTTTCTTTAGTCTCCGGCCCCAATTAAAAATTATTTGTATGTATTTATATGC